>NC_045748.1:2016850-2037013 GCF_008692095.1 Etheostoma spectabile | reverse complement strand
CTTGCTAAGCAAAAGCACCGCTGCAGTTTGCTGTCGCCCGTCGGCAGGTCTAGATGGAAGCTGCAGCCGCGAGCTGCTCAGACCTTCCCGGAGCTGGGTGATGACGTCAAACTGTCCGGTTGATAACAAAAGAGAGAGGGAGGGGGTCCCAGTTGATTAAAGACAACGGTAACTTACTTACATATCCAGAAATCTTTAATATTATTTTTTTTGGGGGGGGGGGGGGGCGTTCCGCCTTTAATTTTTAATAATATAGGCTACATCTGCGCCCGCTCTGCCGCTTAACCAATCTGGCCACATTCAGAATTCTTAATGAAGTTTAATATTTCAATAATTGCACGAGAATATAGCATAGTATTCGATGCTGTACCCACGGGTTATGTAAGACTGTTACAGGGTAGTAATGTGTCTAATGACCAGTCAACATTTAGATCAGATGTTTTATTAAATGGTATTGACAAAGGATAAAAAGTGCAATAATAGATATTTCAGACATTTGACGCCTTGCTCCACAGTTGCTCGATGCAAACATTATTGGAATAACAATAACCACTTTGGGAATATCAGTTGGAATTTGATTCAGATCTATTAAAATAAATATTTTAGTAATAAAGTTAATGAAGTACATTTCAAAATTGTCCATTGCATCTACCCAACAAATCAAAATAAAAAAATATATAAATCTGATTTTTTTGAATCCTGCATATTTTGTCTCGTGAATTCTTTTTTTTTTTAAATCCGATTGTTCTGGGTTGATGTGGAGGATGAATTTCATGTATTGTGTGGCTCTAGGATAACATTACAAAGTATAGATTATTTTTTACTATGAAGGAAATGATTTGGATGAATGCCATGTTTTCACTTGGAATCTTTTCATTTTATTTAGAAAATGTTTATCCATAAATGTAACTTGAAAGAAAACTGAATATTCACCAATTTAAAAATGACATGATTTTATATTTTTAAACTTGCAAAAGGACTGACCAATAAGAAAGCCACCTGGACTCTGAACATGTTGCTTTATAACCTCTATTAATGTCAGGCTCCCTTTTTTGTATGTGTATGCATTTAATGTTTTGTTTATGCATCTATACATGAACAATAAAGGCTTTTGAAGACAAAAAAAAGAAGGGAGAGGGAGTGGGATTTCATAACGAGCAGTGACAAACACCCTCACTGGTTACGGCATGGATTAACTAATTTGCATCAATTATTTATCGAAAGTAGAAGAGATTGTTGTTCTCTCAGTTTGGCCATGTAGGAGGCGGTGTGCGTGCACTCACGCACACACCACCAGTCGGAAACACGAGGCAGATGTGTGCCCACGTCTACCAGACAATTGGAGCAGCTTCAGTAGTCAACAACCAGAGCGGGTGGGTTTCATTATGTCCCACCAGGCAGATCGAGGACAGATTCACAGCTGGGTTACACCTGGAACGCCAGGCGCTCTCAATTTTGAATGATTGTTGAAGAGTCCCTGCACTTCTGAGCCTCTTCTCCAGCTGAAGGTGTTCTACTCAGTGACATCAGCTGGTCACGAGTTGGTTTCTAATTTAGCAACTAATGTCCAACCTTGAGGCTCAGCTCGTCAGAGTTACCCGAGGCATCAACATGGATATCACATTGCATAAAACTAGAGCACTGTACTGATGAGATCTCATCAACGATCAAGCAATCACAAGGGTGCAAAAAGTAGTTGTTTTATTATCTTCACTGTCATAGATTAAAATTAGTAGTTATACATTACTAGAGGCATCAATATACTCTGAACTGTCCACATTTTAAATACGTGTGGAGACATCAACTGCTGCAAATCCCTGTGCAGCTTATTGAACCATCACATACAGTAGCAGCAGTAACAATGTCTGCAGTAGTTTAACACGTTCAGTGACTTAATGCCTCAGATAATGCTTTCCTTTAAACTTACAACACATCCAAGTACTTTCAACACATCCAAGTAGTTGGTGCAGCAATAAGTCCAGTGTCAAATCAAAAGGTTTTCCCTGTTGTGAAGTAGTGCTTGAGAGCAGTGGTACACCATGGGAAGACAATACTTAAGATCACTCAAAAAGATGTGCAAGGTCCAGTTTCATTTCACAAAATAGGACGGAACAAATCTGGTGACGTTTTAACGTTTTTTTAATATAAATATGACCATCATAATATTTATCTTTGAATAAGCTCTCTTATACCTGACTATTGTTGAACACAAACAAAAAGGAGAAATAGGAACAAATGCACAAAGATGCCAAGACAGCGCCAATCCAAAATAAAATCTTTACTGGATTCTGGACCTATTTGACCACCCGGGCCTAAGTGTCAGCAACAGTGAGCGGGACAACTCCCTGGGCCGGGCTTTCAATCTGTGGAAACACACTGTGCTTCTGAAACCTCCTGGAGGCACCCGCGGAGGTGCTGCTGTCCTGTGTGTCTGAGCAGCGAGTGTGTAAAGAAAACCGTAAGCATACATGTGTGACTGTTGAGTATGCATGGTTTAATGAACGAGGGGAGACATGTGAAGAGACTCAAAGAATACTATTGACAGTATAATGGGTGAATTAATAAAAAGGTTTACATAAAAAAAAAGAAGAAAAAAAAAGATGGCAAATATATATATATTTTTTTTAGAAAAATAAACACTACAATGGCACAGGACAATAAAGGGACGTACTAAATAAGTGTTTTTCATTTTCTACCACAGAACTTTTGGGGGGAAAGTTATAAAAATAAGTGTGTCTGTATTTAGAATTTTTAAGGAAATTAAACTTTTTACCCATGTTACCCCAAGGGGAAGAAAAGGGCAGGTGGGCTGGCAAAAAAAAAAAAAAAAAAAAAAAAAAAAAAAAAAAAAAGAAATAAAAAATTAAAACGCCATATCAAAAGGGAGGGGCAAAAAAAAAATTGGCACATCACTTAAACTAGAAGGCAGGTGTTACTCTGCCACAGACAGGCTGATGATGGGCAAAAGCGAGGCTTCCTCTGTACACATCTAGAACGAAGTGGCAAAGTCTGGTCACCCGGTAGCGACGGACAGGGATGCTGGTTGTCGGCGTTACCGCACATCACTCCGAGTGAGGCTGCAGGTGCGTGATGTCACCTACGCCAGATCTCACATGAGCCCACCCCGGTGTTAGTTCACTTTATCTTGGAATATGTAGAGATTGTTGGTCGTCGCCACGGCGATGATGTTGTCCTGGGGATGCCAGGCAGTGTGAAGGATCTTCTTGTTGAAGTCCAAACTGTCCACGCTGATTTCATCCTTCTTGCGCTTGCCTCCTGCGCACACTTTGCGAGGCTTGAGGACCTGCATGGGCTTGCTGTTTTCGCGGGAGGCCTCCAAGGTTACATCCCGCCTTTGGCCACGGTCGAACATCCGGAAGAAGTTGTTGTATGAGCCAGTCATCACCACACTGGGGGGGGGGTATGATAGCTTTTAACACAAGTATACTTGGAATAATATCCATTATTAAAAGATTTGTGTTTTAAGTGAAAGTCAAGAGTACTAGGCTTAATGAAAATGCCCCATCGCTATGTAGCGGACAGTAAAATTAATTTAAAGTAACAATTCAAGTTAAACAATTAAAAATTACAAACACTTCTAAAAAAAAGTTCTTTTTTTTAAATCCAATTGAATGCCAAAGAGCAGAATTTGTCTTGTGATTGGCACTTCAAATTATCAGATTGTAATTAAGCCAAGAGAGCTTTGCCATCATTTGTAGGCAAAAAAAAAAAAAACTTAAATCACGACATGTTACTGTAAATACAGATGAGCTGCATCAACAAAGTAAACAAACAGTGCTACTTTAAAGTTGTTGTTTTTTTCAATGAGGTGTTATTTTGTCTGCATGTCGTCACCTGTCATTGCCATTCCAGCAGCATTCAAACTTATCAAAGATGCAGTCGTTCTCGTACAGCGAGCACAGCTTGCTCCTCAGGTACTCATGAACCTGGAACGATCAGACACAGTCATCAACAATCTAGAAGCTTACCACAATGGAAACAATCTTTCTATGCAAACGCCAGTGCACAGCAACACCACATTAATGGTGCCAAGTGGCCACTACGTGGAATTACAAGGCAAGATTTAAACTTTTTTTTTTTTTTTTTTTTTTTAAAGAAGAAGAAAAAAAGGTGTGGCTATTGTTGAGAAAGAAAGTAAAAAAAAAAAAATGTCTGTTATTTTTCTACTTTAAGCACACTATACCCATTAAGAATGAATGCACATTATTGGCTATTGATTTAAATTTGTAATAAGAAGAACATGTTTTTTTAGTGTTCCATTGGCAGTGTGTAAATATCACACGGGCAATATAAAATAAACACTACCTTAGTGTAATTAGTGTTGAGACTTTAAGAGAACAATGCATGATCTGACTTTTGAACAATGTTACCTTTAGACAGACACTAGGTCAAACAGTCTTTCCCCATAACGAAAATGCTAAGCCTGCAAGACCAAGTGACTCTTGAAAGTTATTAGTGACGGGGAGTGTCCTCCACAGTGTTGGCCGGTCTACTGCTGTTAACTTAGTGGGGTCTGCAGCAACAGACCGTCCAAACGGTGTTCATTCAGTGCCAATAATAAGTCGCTCATAACCGGTTTACACTTGCACTTCAACAAAGCTGACACCTTAGTCTTACCTGATAGGTCTCCACAGGCCTGTTCTCCATGTTCAGATCCCAAATCTTAACAGACAGGTAGTCTCTGGTCATCATGTAGCGTCCATTGTGGCTAAACTTGACATCTGAGATTGAAGATATGATCTCAGAGAAGAAGGAGCGATTACTGGGGTCTTCTGGCTCCTCAAACACTGGACAAGAGAAACAGGAGGATGATACAAACATTAGTAGGATGAAATATAGTCTGAATGCAGCATTGGCAGGTTTCTGAGTGACATTAGAAATGGCGTTTCTCCATTACACGGTACCTGCATTCTTCCTTTTTTTTTTTGTATCACCTGCATCGAGGTTCCAAGCGAGCTGAGCCGATACCAAAAAGGTGACGTGAAAACCGGCAGACCACTGATAGGTCAGAGAGAATAGTCACTAATCACTGCGTCATCATTGCTAGCGACGGACGGGGGTGTCCTAAACAAACCCTGAAAAATAGTTTAGCCAGCTGTGTTTTTCAAAAGAAAAAGCAGCTTAAAGTGATGTAGTAATAAACAAATCAAAGAGTTGTCCTAGTAGCTTTATGATTATTCACTTTTAGGATCCAGCACCCGGCCTTCAAAGCTTTCTAAGTATCTGTGTGAGTTGAGCCCGTCCAGTCCTATTCATCCATTTATTATAGATGAGGAGTACAAACAAAAGCCAAAAAAAAAAGTTGCAGGCAATTTTTGGGACATGCGAGTCTGATGATAATGTCGGGAGAGAGGAGGCACAAGCTGCAGGCCAGACTCCACAGACCGGTGGTTTCATGTCTTGTTTTCATGTACACCAGGAATGAGAGCCACACCGCCCCGCATATAGTTATACTTTTGTTAGTCTATATTATCAACGATGTTGGAAATTCCTCCGGATGTCCCTTATTTCGGTCGGATGTCAGTTACCTTGCCCTGTCTTTGTGTTGGAATTTTAAACTCCAGTGGATTTCTGAGGACTATGGTTAACTGCTCCACAGATCTCTGCAGGGTAAATCCAGACAGCTAGCTAGACTATCTGTCCAATCTGAGTTTTCTGACTAAAACAACCTTTGTACATACACATGTTCCACCGAAACAAAAAAAATTCCTTCCAGAGGCTATTTTGAGGCGGTACCGTTGCTCGGTCCAGCGCTTAGTGCCACCCAAGATGATTGTGATTGGTTTAAAGAAATGCCAAAAAAACCAGAGCCTGTTTTTCTCCCATCCCAGAATGCTGTGTGGACTAACCAGAACCCCCTCCGCAGAGCTCTAAACGAGACGGTCTTGCAGTGCAAAACTATGCTTTTGTAGATAGAAAGTAAATTAGATCATTTCTGCATATTAGCGCCCATGTGAATGTGTATAGCAGCAGCACAAAGTAGCAGGAGTCAGATTTCACTCATAAGGTGAGGAGACCAACAGGGCGATGAGGCAAAAAACCGGGCCGGAAAGCATGTTGTGATAACAACCGGCAACTGTTAGTGGTTATGTCTTTAGCTGCAGCATTACAGTATGTATGTATGTATGTATGTATGTATGTATGTATGTATGTATGTATGTATGTATGTATATAGCTTTTTTTACTTCCACTTTGATAGGTTCAAAAGTGTAACATAAAACATAGTTAATGTAAGTGTCGCTGCCGTTTTCAAATGTGATGAAATGTTAAACAAATGAACAATACGAAAAATCTTGCCTCACCCTTGGCCTTTCCTCAAGGCACCTCAGGGTGCCATGGCTGAATACTGGTCATAATGTTTATATATAAACAATCATGACATTGTGGCAATGACTTTTCTACCTCCCTGCTGTGTGTGCATCTTCAATTATTTATGAATGTGAAACACCTCTATTCTTTAAAGATATAGTACAAAATGAAAACTAGTTCACTGTCAATCAGGTGGCTTAGCTTAATGAATTCAGTACGTAAGCCACCGGTCAAAGAATGGTGATCGAAAGTGACATAAGGAAGTACTCACATTTGGAGTGCTTGTCACACAGTGCTGATGCCCTCATGTCACACAGACGGAGGGTTCCTTTGCTGCTGCTGTAAACAAAGGTGTTACACTGATGAGGATGGAACTCGGCTGCTGTGATCACCTCCGTTAGCTCCTCCATGTTGGCCGGTTTAATGTCAACGATATCTGAAGTGCACAGGGTTAAGGAATAAACCTTTCCAGGGATTAGCAAGATGACTCACACCGTTTAAGTAGTATGACAATGTGTACAGGGCATTTTAGTAGTACAAAAGTATTTCCTAAACCTTGCTCTGAAAAATTCTATAAAGTGTCAAACTGGGTGACAACAACTATCCACTACGGATGGGAATCCTTTGGTTTTTTTCTCCCTGGTACCAGTGCTTATACTTTAAAAAATTAATAATAATAATAATAATAATAATAATAATAATAATAATAATATGAAATGACAGTCGGCAACATAAAAAAACGGCTTGTTTATTGTTAAAGTCATGTGGTCAAAGTTAAATGATTAAATGATCTGACTTTTGAACAATGTTACCTTTAGACAGACACTAGGTCAAACAGTCTTTCCCCATGACGAAAATGCTAAGCCTGCAAGACCAAGTGACTCTTGAAAGTTAATAGATGAGAGGCTTGTATTTAAGGATACTGAAGCTGCGGTCGGTGATCTCGAGGTGCCAGAGGTTGATGCGGAGGTCGTCTGCAGACAGGTAAGTCTCGTCGTCACTGTTGACTGAGATAGAGTTGATATGGTAGGTGTGAGCGTTGGCAAACACCCTCCGTGGACTGGCTTCCACCATGAGGTCCATGGGTATTAAAACTGGTACCTGACAAACAAACACAACATAATCTCAGATTTATAAAGAAAGGAATTCATTTTGAAGTTCTGAATGATCCTTGTGGCACATTTCTAGTCCGTCACAAAGCTCTTTGTGGACTTTTACTACCAGAGCACGGAGCCATTGTGTCACGCAGTACACCGCGTATTTAATTGGCTCGATGAAACAGGAAGCACTAACGCCCTCCCCATACAGGATGAATTTCAGATCAGATTGTCCATCCAATGAATGTCTGATTTGCTTACTTAATAAATCAAAACAGCAGTCTAAACAAGGCATACGATAATAACAGATATACAGATGTCTGGGTTGTACTTATTGGGTGCAGGGTCAGTCAAAGGAAATCTTTCAAAAATTAAAAAGGCCTTTAATAAAACTAGGGAATCAACAGATGAGTTTTTTAAAAGGCCAATACAGATTATTATTATTATTATTATTATTATTATTATGTAGTAGTAGTAGTAGTAGTAGTAGTAGTTAGGGAAACCAATAACCTTTTTGGAGCAGATATGCATTTACAGTGAAAATGAAAATCTTCAAGTCAAAATTAAGATTTGGGGATTTTACATACTCCAACACTAAACTTGTTTCAATACCAAGCAATTATTTAATAAATTTGAAACTTTTAACATGACACACAGTAAAAGAGTCAGATAGTGTTGTGGGCGGGACAGTAAGTCAGATTCAGTGGTGTGTGAAATCGAAGCAGACAAACAGACAGAGCCAATGTAGCAGAGCCAATGCAGCACACCTTTTAATTAATTAACTTTACCGGTTATCAGGCAAATAAAATGCCGATACAGATAATCTGCAAACTGTAATTAAACAACCTCATAATCGGCCTATCCCTAAATAAAACCAAAATTATTGTGTGCCTACATGTAAGTGTAAAATGGGAGCGTTTTGGCTGAATGCCTTGGTAACTATTCACACCCAGAAGGTGCATGATTCGGACAGGAATCCAAACAGGAGCAGCTGCCATTTTCTTTGCAGTTAGCAAAGAAAGGAAGCCAAACCGGTAGCCCATCCTGACTCGTAACACACCCATGGTTAATATTTGCATCCAAATTTTTCCAATTTGGAATTACATGGTATTTAGACTGAACATTTAACAGAGTATGAGCTTCTCCTCCAAATTAAGAAAAAGAACCACTTATATATTGTACATCATACAAAGCTATTAACCTATGTAGAGATTCATGTTAATAGGTAGACAGTATCCACAGTTGAAGCCACCACACACCTATGTTACACCCACAAAAGGAGTTTATTTTGGCCAATTAGACATCTCAGGACTGTTAGCATAGAGATTTTGCTCTAGAGATTTAGTCCTGTTAGGTGACTCAGTTTTGTCACACCCGTTCCTGTTAGGGCTGAAAAACTGATTTGATTCTATAAATATATAATGTGGCGATCTCAGCCAGTAAGGTTTTACCCATGCTCAACCTACAAACAGGTGCAATCAGCTAGAACTGATTGATACATTTGAATACATTCCATCTACCAAAACCATCAGTATAACCATATGTAATGTTTTAATGTGATAAGCATACAGCAGGTGATCTGAGCAGTCCGCATTACCCAACAAAGCTAAGCTGGGCAACAATGCTTTCTCAACATATCAGCTATCAAATACATGTGTAGAGATTATTTTACTTGTGGGTAGAAACTAGGGCTGCACAATTTGGAGAAAAAGTCATACTGTGGTGGCGATGTACGATGCGGAGATTCCATTTGTGATTTAACAGTATAAGGAGTTTACTTGATTATCAAGGAAATTAAGATACTAAAATTTTGAAGTGGATTTTGAACGTACATACAAAAGCTAAACGAAAGAAATACATTCACAAAAAAAAGTGCAATACTTATTTGAATAACTTAATATTTCAGAAAGTGATACAAATATTTTAATTCTTATTAAATGCATACATTTTGTATGCCCTTTTAAACAATGAAATTCAAGATGGTGTACTATAACAAATAGTATTATGTTAATACTAGTTACTATAGTAGTATTATGTCAAATATTTTGTAGAACCTCTTCTTACAGTCTGCATGTTCTGAGCCCTCTTTACGTGACGCGCTACTGCCTGAACAGACTGTCACTGGTCATCTTTGTGGGCATTTGATACGAGGGGCGCGCTGAAGGCAGATTCAACGTAGAGTCAACACAGAACGATAAATCGGGCATTAGTCAGAGCCAGAACGTCAAGCGAGTGAGTGACGTCAGAGCCTGAGTGGTAAAGAGAGGAGAGAGAGCACGGGGGTGAGCGGTGTCGGACTTAGCGTAGGGGCTATGTGAGGAAAAAAAGCAAGAGGAAAAAGAATCCGCAAAGATGACAAAGTGAGTTACCAGAGCACACAAACATCTTAAGACACGGTGGCTCATCTGTTGTAAATAGTGTTGGTAAAGCAAAGGGTGTTACAACGTGGAGGCGTGAAGTGCACACAAGAGTGTCATGCACACAGCACACTCAAATTGCACAATTTTTTTGCGGTTACAAAATCAGGATCACATCGCAATTGCGATTAGCTTAATCACGCAGCCGTAGTAGAAATTAGAGATGTTCCAATACCGATACTGCTCTCCTCCGATACCGCCTAAAAACGCTAGTATCGGTATCAAGAAGTACTGGAGTTCATGCACCGATGCGATAACACGTAATAAAGCCCTAAAGAAAATCTAATTTAAAGTAGTTTATATATGTTCTTTTTCTGTTATAACTGACTGTCAAACTGCATTACAAAAGAAAGTTCGGTGGCATTCATTGTTTGAAAGTTCAGTCCTGAGCCAGACCGAATACAAAAAGAGAAATCGTATCACATCCATACAGGGATAGCAGTATACAGTTAAAACAATAACAATAAAATATATGACACACTGGTATTGGATGAGTACTCCGTAATGGGCGATATGCAAGTTCAGGTATCAGAATCGTATCGGGAAGCGAAAGATTGTAACGGACCATCTCTAGTGTTAACCTTGGTCAGTCAGAGTAATCCCACATCTTAATATACCACTCAGATTCAAAGACTGACCCGCAGTGACGTGATAGTGTTGGGATCTTTGTAGCGTCCATCCTCCTCTTTTAGATTATAACCCTCTGGCCTCTTGTCTCGTTCACTGATTTTCCACAACTTGATTGTCTTATCTGACAAAAAACAAAAAGAATTGTGTAAATAACAATAACATCATGGACAATTAAAAAGTCTTAGCAGACATCGGAGAGGTCAAACAACACGGATATGTTGCTCATACCTTGGTTTCTTTTTTCCCCCTCAGAGGTTTCAAATAAAAGGGTGATTAAGAGGAACCTTTCAGAGTGTGATTTTCTTTATTTTTTAAAACAAGTTTGGATACATCTGATAACTTAAGAGTTTCTAGTTTTAGTGAATTTGGCATTTTCAAAAAAATAAATGTAAAAAGCACTTAAAAAGGTCTTCAAGACACTGGGCTACAGCCACAGATTGTATCAAGGGGTTTGATCTGCCCATAAGCAGCGGTCACACAGAAACAGTTATATATAATAATTTTGTGCAGTGCTATCTGTCATTTATGACTGTGAAAAAGGCCTTCATACATGTTAAGATGGTCCAATAAAAGTGAGCAGAATTAGGGATTCTGCAGCAGAGGAAATCATAATTGTGAAATTTGAAAAGCCACATTTAGTTTCTCTGTTGAAGATGGAATAAATTTCACCATTCACATTTCAAATTAAAGTCACCATAGATTATTGTTAAATATCTGGCTATGCGCTTGATTAAAAAAACAAAACAAAAATAACATACCGTTAGTTGACAACAAGAACTGAGCAGCATTCTTCTGGGGAAGCCAGCGAATCTTGTTGATCTTCTCTTCTATTTCCAAACTCTTCAAGTAGTCAAACTCTGGCTCATGGCTCTGGAAAGTGCTGTAAACATTGTATTCACTCCGGAACTGAGGCAGATTCTTATTCTGCCGGGAGCCGGGCAAAATATCAGAAGAAGAAGAAAAGAGCAGACGTTAGACAAGAAAAAGACAGCTATAGCCATTTTTGTTCTATATACAGTATTATAACTCTCATTCCAAAAAGACATATCCATCTTTTAAATAAGCGAAGGGTACTTTTGGACAAAAAGCACAGCTTCACCTTAAATTATGCTTATAGGAGGCCGTTTTTTAAGCTTTAAGAAATTGACTTCAGGGGATGACCTTTGCTGAAATGGGAAATGTATGGGAATAAAACTTGCAGCTGTACCTCGATTTCCTGCTGGAAAATGACTACACGTCCACCCTTGTCTCCAGTAGCTAGCAGCTCCCCTGTGTGGTTGAATTCAACTGTGGATATGATGTCCGCTGCAACAAAAAAAAAAACACAAACATGAAAAGACATTTAAACTTGCACATGTAATATGTTTTCTTTTAAAATGGTGTACAGACATAAAATGACTTCTGGCCAATCCTCAAGACAATGAGGAACCACTCAGTTATCCCATCTAACTCTGGATTTTTCCTTTGATGGGTGAGTGTGTAGGCTGGAGATGCAGAAGGATGTCAGAGCATGTGGAGCAGACAGAAAATGATCAGTAACCTAGTTTTTCTACACACACTTCCCCCAGCGGTAGCATGTTGCTTTATGAACACACACACACACACACACACACACACACACACACACACACACACACACACACACACACACACACACACACACACACACACACACACACACACACACACACACACACACACACACACACACACACACACACACACAAGAGCAGAAGGACAATGCTGCAGTAGGAGGTCTTTGTGTGCGATTTTCTCCCTAAGGCCAAAAGTAGGGGGCAATATATTTGAGGACATAATGACAACTGCTCTTCTATTAGGGCAGCAACCCACATCAACATCTATATTTACATCAGATTTAAAGGTTGGGTAAAGAACCTGGTACTTTTTAGTGTACCGACCAATACACAATTACATCGGTACTACTGGGTAACGATCCACGTTAACTCAATACGGTGCCAAGTTTTTGTAACTTGGCAGTTCATTAGCACGAGCTTCTCCGTCCCCTCCTCTGCACGGTGACAGAGAGCGCGGCTCAGCTACGACACACGCAGACAACGTTCGCTGCAATAGAACATAATGGCGAGCCAAAAGCGGACGCGGTGTAGTTACACTTCCTGAGACAGACAGGCCCAAGGGCAGTCTCTAAGCTCTAGAGACAGACTAACAGGCTGGAAGTTGTAGGGAAGGGTCATATTCTACACCCATGGGAAGCGTTTGGGAAGGGAAAGGGACGAGTTTTATTTTATGTGGTGTGTAAATTGTTTTTTATCTGTAGTATTTCTTGTATGGAAATGGTATCCTTTTTTTATATTTTTCTCGATTTTGACTAGTTTGTTTTTATATTTTCTTCCCAGCTAAAGCATTTTTTTTAGAGTTAAGTACAGAAAAAAGGTCCCATCAGCTATCATTGCTGTTTTTTCTATTGATTCACACATTAAGCCTGTGAAATGTATAAATGACTAATGTCCACCACAGGAATAAAAACAAAACTCAAGGGCCAAAGCAAAGCAACTACCCGCATTACTAACATCATGCATTACTTATGTAATGTCTAATGGAAGTCACTATCTATAGGTGGAGGCTGCATGGATCAAGAGCGGTGGGAGCAAATATGTGGGCATTTTTCTGTCAATTCATTGTTAGAATGTGTTAAAGGGCTCAAACATGCCAGACTGCTGCAGAACATCATGAACTGAACAACATTACAACAATACAGTCTTAGTGTTTACCCTACCATTGTTTTGGCAACAACAACCCCCTCATATATTTTATATTGTTTTAACAACGGTACACTACTATCCCTGTGGATGTGGATGGATGTGATATGATTTCTATCTTTGTCGTCGATCTGGCTCAGGTTAAACTCTTTATGAAACATGAACAAACACAATTAAAACCACAGAACATCTTTTTATTATCCAGTTTGACAGTCAGTTATAACATAAATAAACTTCTTTACCGTAGGTTTTCATCTCTAATGAGTAACGTATGCGGAGCGGACTTTCCAACACTACGCTTTAACGATAATGAAACTGGATACACATGAGAGCAGCGGTGTTTGTGCGTTTGCGCCGCGGAGATCCACTCTACACGTGTAAACATAGGACAATCTTCTATTTACATTTTTTACAAAAGGTGTGTGTGCGCGCGGCCCTTTTTACACAGGAACAGATCATAAAGTGTCATTATTTCTTTTAAATGAAACTACCGATATACGGGAAACAACCTAATGACTTTAAATGAGCGTATTGGCAGTTTAATTTTGAGAGTTTCTGCTTTTGATTGCCACTGATAACGGCAGACAGTAAAGTTTTTTACAGCGCTGTGCCGGCTCAAAAAAACTGAAGAAACAACAAACCTAAAGCAAAAACTCCCCATCTCCCCTGTATATCACACAATCCTACGTCGTGTGCGCGCGCGGCTGGTGTAGCCAGTTAAACCATACATTACAATGCACATACAATCTGCTAACAATCCGCATCCATTACGCGTTCAATGTTGCAAAAGTCGCGCAACCTTACCCCCATTTACAACGGTTGCTACATAGTTGTGTGATGTTTAAACCATTGTCATTTTATTTATTTTCCAAAAATATGTGCTACATGACAGACAGACAGATTAATGCTAGTTCTTGGCAGAGCTCATACCTTCAGCTACGTCATCATCAATGGCTCCTTTCACCTGAGAGAAGCACCACTGCATGTCACCTCCAGGTCCTGCAGGGATTAAAAAAAAAAACACATTAAAGTACAGTACTGGCAGGCTTACTTTATACATTTTGATTTAAAGCCTCACAATGTTTCCAACACCTAAACTGTATAGCGCTGGGCATCAACAATGATGTACAAGTAGTTAAGATGAGCAAGTTTCAAAGTTTTGGCTTGTCATGTGCCCATTCCCTTTCAAAACTTCTCCAAGTCTAGCCTCATAATAAAATTGAAACCACACAATTCAATCCCTCTACAACTAAACGCAAGACATCCCTAACTGTTTCACACATAATACCTGCTCAAGCCGTTACGCTATGGGCTCATTAAGAGGCCAAAGAACTACAGTTATAAAGCACAGGACCGTTGGATGTCAAATCCTTCAACACTAATGAGTGTAACTGTAAATGCATCCACCAAATCAAAAATCTGATTCGCGCCTTAGTTGGTATGGTGGTTTTCTCGCTTTGAGAGAGTTTGAGAGTCAATTGCAAAAAAATGTCATCAATACTGACTAACTCCAGATCATAGTAACGGTAGGTGAATACAGTCTCAAACCATCTGAAGCTTGGGCAACTGTTGTAACGTTACCAGAAAGAGATGCTCTCACGCCAGGCTCCTATGTTAAATAAAAACAAGAAAAAAACATGCTGACTTGTTTGATTATGACCTCCATCACTAGCCTCAACAGGTTCTGCCGCAACATAGCTCATTGCACAACAAAGCTAGTTAAATTCCACCTATTTTTTTTATTATTTTTTTTTAAACACGTGATCATTTCTGTTATTACACAATGCAAACTGGTCTGATTTGTGGATACCACGTACTGGAACAGCTCTGCAGAATAATTAAAAGGACATTTATGAGTCACCCTGGCTTCATCATACATGTATTCTGAGATGAATTATGATTTAAAACCAGCCATTAAAACAGCCTGGACAGGGTTGGTACTGGTCAGGACAAGCACTCACATAGATTGCCTGCATTCCTTGCATACGAAAATGCACATAGGCGTTTAACTGTGGAAATTATGTCAGTTTTAACAAAAAGGATAATGTGCAATGACTATGTCCAAAGACCAGTGTCATTTCCCCGCCCAAATGGACCAAATGCATGCACTGGATATGTCAGCAAGGACCCGTTTTGGCTATAAACAGCCTTCAATCCTAATCGGCTGCAATGAACTTGAGTCGCATATCATTTTAATAGCTACTTCGTTCATTGAAATGTGAAATGCTAACGTTAGGCTATACAAAAAAAAACGTGACTATCTGGGTCTTACTTGAAGAGAGACCATTTCCACTTAGCTAATGTGTAGCATGTGCATGTCCTCAATACAGGTTATCTTGACTCTTGAGTCCTTTCAGCCAGACATTGCACAGAATATTTAACAGCTTGTTCAGTCTGCAGCAGGCCTGGATTACTAGCCTGCATGTGGGCAATGTCAAAGTTTGAGCTAACGTTAGCTAGCCTGGTTTGTCTAACCAGTCCTGGCATGTTTGAGAAATGTGTGCACTGGAGTGGAACCGCCTGTTTTACCTCTAGGTATTTTTTTCAACATCAACAGCAGATCAGATGTATTAAAATTAATCGTTTGAAAATCTCGTGCACAAGTCTGAGAAGCAGCCGTTGCAGCTACGACAAGTTGGAAGCGTTAGGTTGGTGAGGCTATGTTTGGCTAACACGGTATGCAGCGTTAGCTTGCTGGTCTCTGGTCCGGTGATAATGGTAAACAGCTATCGGCTGCTAGCTTGCTAGCAGCAGCTGGCTAGCTTTAGCCGGCAAATGCAGGCCAGATAGATGGACGATGACACTTGAGTTTGCTGTGTAGCTAACGTTAGCACAAGCTAGCTAAGTTTAGTTAGCTACCAACCGTTAGGTAAACTGACACTAGCTAGGTTGGTTAGCGACATCCTGCAGCCGTCAAGGCAGAGAGCTTGCTGGACCGGAGTCGGCCTGTTCCTGGTGTTTATGTGTGTAACGTTAATGGTTAAACTGAATTACCTGCCATGTCGAGACAGACAGTGGGGCTTGCCTCAGTCAGTCACGATCCTGCTTCCCACTCCCACGCGCTGTTTCGTGGGATTTGAACTTTTTCTTCCACTGTCTAAGCAAACCTGAATGTCACGCGCTTGCTAAATTAACAATAAGACGGGTTATTTTATTGCTATCCTCCTTTTCTTTCCCGCTCCTCTCGTCGCTGTTGTTTCAGTCTCTGTGTCAGACACTCTCTCCTCTGTCTCTCTCTTGCCGCATCCCACAAGTCACTGCTTCCCCACCCCAGAGTCTTTTTTCACACGTGAACCAAAGGGTTTTTATAATGCGCGCGCACACAGAATGGCAGCTGCACAGGCACGCGCGTGCACATTGCTGAATGTGGATGGAGGGTTGGAGCGACTGGCCTGACTGAAGTATTAATATTTATTACGTTAGAAAGCACCCAAGAAAAATTACAATGTAGTTCCTGTTGGACATTTGGTCACACTGAAAGGACTAATGTCCTTTCAGTGTGACCAATGTCCAATGTTCTTTCAGTGTGTGGCATGTTGAAATATCCATTTCAACATGCCACATGCTTAATCAAGCAACCATCTCCAATTCAGTGATGCTCTCCAAAGTTCTGTTCTTATTATTTATTATGAACGCTTTCTCAAAGTGTATGAATAACCGAGCCAGTGGTTTCCAACATATTTATATCAAGGACCCCTAAAATGACACAAATTAGACCCCCTTATATACCTGTATTTGTAGGCTAAAATACTCTGCAAACTGGAAGACAAAACCTTGTATGTGTCAACATACTTTAGTTTACCCTGATTCAAAATTACAGAGTACAATAATAAAAACTAATTTAAAAAGAGAATCTTCCTGACTAATTGAACACTGAATACCCTAACCCCAACCGGCCCGTCAGACACCGCCTACCAAGAGCCTGGGTCTGACCGAGGTTTCTGCCTAAAAGGAAGTTTTTCCTCGCCACTGTCGCACTGTTGCTTGCTCTGGAGGAAACTATTAGAACTGTTGGGTCCTTGTAAATTCTGGAGTGTGGTCTATCTGTAAAGTGTCTTGAGATAACTCTTGTTATGAATTGATACTATAAATAAAATTGAATTGAATTGAATTGAATACTGTAATTCTTGACTCCCCAGACATAGCTGAAAAATGGATTTACTGATTTTTGAATGTACTGAACCAGAATGAAACCAGGAAAAAGATACTCAGAAAAATTAGTGTTTGCAGTCAGTTACTTTCATCCTTGACACACAAACATCAATCAGAATCATCATCAAGACACACGGATAAACTTCAATCTGCTCAATTCAAGAAGGATGCTGCTACACACATCTGATAAATAAGGTTTAGGCCATCTAATATGTCACAAATTGGATTTTATGTAGACACTACGTGCAGTGAAAACCAAAACTGCAAAGTGCCTGTTTGTCACATAATAGCAGTATTAAAATTATAACCACACTCACATTCTGAATATGTTATTTGCGTACATGACTTGCAATCTGAAATGGACCACTGCTGTGTCTTTTACTGCCAGAATTGACTGATTGTCAGAATTTCTAAACAATATATCTATCTTCTCTTCACATTGTTGCAGTAAGTCATGTATACTGTAAAGTAACCACAGTATGTTGGTGGACTCTGCAGGGGACTGAAGAGCTTGTAAGATGTCTCAGCACCACAAACACTGAGGGATTAGGACGTGTAATGATAGTTTTACCACCTACATGGATCCCTCAGATCCTTCATCTCGTTCAGAAGTATGCCCACTGAAGAAAAGAGCAATACAGCATTCCTAAATCACAGCTTGCTCAGAAATACAACAATGTGAGGAATACAGCGCATTATCTGGCAAGCTGCACAAGATAAAATGAAGCATGTTTAGTTGGAGTAGAGCTATCAAAACTGCCAACTGCAATATCGTATTAGACTCAGTGCTTTCTGCCCCACTTCAACTGTCAATGATTTCAAACCCTTTAGTTGACGTTTCCAAAAACAATGCCCCCTCAAAATTCTTCAAACAGCCCTTGCTCCTTATGAGGAAGATTCCAGATCGGCTCATCTGAGCTTTCATTTTCTCAAAGGCAGAGCAGGATACCCAGGGCTCGGTTTACACCTATCACCATTTCTAGCCACCGGGGGACCATAGGCAGGCTGGGGGAACTCATATTAATGTTAAAAAAAACCTCATTAAGTGACATTTTCATGCCATTGGACCTTGTAATAATAGTATATACTTTATTAATCCCACAAGGGGAAACTACAATTTATACTTTGTTGTTATTACACACACATGCTCAGTACCTATACACACACATTTAATGAAAAGAGCAGTTGGGGGTTCAATGCCTTGTTCAAGGGCACCTTGGCAGTGCCCAGGAGGTGAACTGGCACCTGTCCAGCTACCAGTCCACCACCATACTTTGGTCCACATGAGGACTTGAACCAGCAACCCTCCAGTTCCTAACCCAACTCCCTACGGACTGAGCTACTGCCCCCCGAGATAGTTCATCAGATAAGTCAAGACCTTGACATGCTAAAAGCATTTTTACTAAATGTTCCTAAAAAAAAAAAAAAACGTCAACCTGCCGAAAAGTCATTTGATCTCTCCCTCAGTCAACACTTCACATTACTACCATCCGGTTGGAGGTCCAGGACTTTAACATGGAGAAGCAGGGGCTTCAGCAGGAGTTTTATCTATTCTGCTATAGCAGCCCTAAACAAACTGAGATACTGCAAAGGGCATGAACGTATTGTCTCTATTTGTTGTCTTGGCTGCAAAAGCAAATCTCCCTTTATGGGACAATAAATCTTAATCTAAATTTATCCTCTGGGGACCACAAATATCTGTACAAAATGGCATGGCAATCCATCTAGTTGTTGAGATATTTTAGTCTTGACCAAAGACTTACTGACTGACACTGCCATGCAGCCATGCTGCTCGCATCGCTGAAAACTAATAAGAAAGCATTCATTATTAGAAAAAAAGTAATAGACTGTTGTAATTCTTACAAACTAATTAAAATGCTGTTTTAGGCTGGCAAATGTGTTTTGGTTCTGCATAACTACCAGCAGGGGTTCATGGGAAAATATGTTTTTGGTGGTTGTTGTGAGCTCAAACTCATGTCAAAGTCTCATGTCTCATGTGTACAGCTCTGCCTTCTGAGGCTCGCTGGACTTCCTGCCAGGCTGAATGCAGCTTGTGTTAATGTCTTAAACAGCAAGACACAAAGACAAGACTTTAATGACTGGAGCCTTTGAACATGTGCATCGATTGCAGCTCCTAATTATAGAAACTGCTTGACGAGGACATTGTACATCGGTGATCAGTCATTTTCAATATACAGCATCTTTTACGTGTTTTTTTGTTATGTGATTTCCATAAACCTGTTATCAACATCTGGTCCTCAAGGAGAGTATTACATTTTTCTGCTGCCCTTATGCAACACGTTGTTATCATATAACCGTGATAATGTTGTCAAACTAAACAAAAAATGTTGTTTTACTGAGCTGGGGAAGAAAGCCTTCTCTTACTTCGCTCCATGGTCTTGGAATAATTTGCAAAACTTGCTCCATCTAAATGATCTAGTCCCATTAAATGAGTTTAAGGCCATGTTAAAATGTCATGTAAATCAAAAATGTAACTGCCACATGTGACCCGTCCTTTCCTTTATGTATGATTTTGTTTATGCTGTATTTTTGTTTGTATTGTAATCTGGTGTGCCGTCTTGGCCAGGTCTCCCTCGAAAAAGAGATTTCAATCTCAAGGGACTTCCTGGTTAAATAAAGGTTAAATAAAAATGAAAAAAAACACTCATTGCCACTGCATACATTCATGTTTAACCTTCGTGTTGTCTTCCCGTCAAAATTGTCAATCAATGCTTTTTATTTTTTATTATATTTTTGTCCCTTTTTTTCAATGTTTGTCACTTTTTTGACGTTTAACAC
>NC_045748.1:2016728-2016840 GCF_008692095.1 Etheostoma spectabile | reverse complement strand
TAACTTATTAACTTTAGTTTTACAGTTATTTTTGGAAATTATGGTCCATAAACCTCATTTATAGGAAATTATACCTAATGTTTGTAGTTAGAAAAGCAGAAATTAGGAATTA
>NC_045748.1:2004213-2016718 GCF_008692095.1 Etheostoma spectabile | reverse complement strand
ACTAAAATCAAAGGAATGGATGTTGATGGATGATAACAGACTGGAATATGTCAACCTTTATTCAATACTATTTCAAAAACATTTGTGGGGTAGCATATGCTACTTTTCCCAGCAAATATTGGAAACAAAGTTTGAACAAAGTTGCATATAGAGTGCAGGAATTAGCCTAGGCCTACTATGTTGCTATTTTTATGTATTGCAGAAAAGCATATTTTATCTGAAAATCTGATTCGCCAGTAAAATAATTCAGAAATCAACGCTACATAACACTAACTTATGAACTTAGGCTTACAGTTAGTTTTGGAATTTATGGTCAATAAATCTAATTTATAGGAAACTATACCTAATGCTTGTGTTAGAAGAGCAGAAATTAGGAATTATTTAGACTAAAATTAAAGGAAAGTTTGTTGATGGATAATCACAGACTGGAATATGCCAACTTTTACTCAAAACTATTTCAAAACCACTTCAATTTTTTTTTAAATGCTATAAAATTGAATAAGACACCCTACAATGAATGAAAGTAGAGATTTGTGCTTGCCAGAGAGCGTTGTGTGGAATCAATCATGTTATTTTGGGTAGTTAAAAAGAACATTAATAAAGGAAAACAGGTCAATTCGACCCAAGGACAACATGAGGGGTAATATAGATATTACACAGGAAGCAATACAGGTCAAATACATGACGTCATTGACAGTTGCTACTTTTCTACATCACTCAAATCAAATATCTTGTAGTTACATTAGCAATCAGCGTTTAATGGGTCACACTTTACTTGAAGGTAGCTACATAAGGTTGACATAATTCAATTCAATTTCAATTCAATTTTATTTATAGTATCAAATCACAACAATACAATCATAACACATAACACTGTTATGAACGTGTCATATCATTATAAACAAGTCAGAAATGTTCATGACATAACGCTTCTTTTAGTGAAGTGTCATTTGGTTTTGTCATGACAAGTTAGAGTTAGGGTTCATGTGTCATGACAGTGTCACGTCACTCTAATGTAGATACCGTCAAGTAAAGTGTTACTGTTAAATGCTACCCTGTTTACCTTGTCCAGCCGACGGTCTCATATTCATGTCCCAGTGGAGCAGGATGAACACAGATCCCGCTCTGGTGCTCTGCTTCTGTATTTTGTCCACCAGAGGGCCACAGCGGTTTGAAAATCTCGTTTAACAGTGAGGTAAAGCACCATATGGTTCATGTTGGGGGGGTCCATCAATTTCCTTCCCTGTCACATTCTAAATGTTAGTATGTTATTACAAAAAGGACAAAAAGAACCTGATTAGAAAAAGCCAAAAGAATTTGTGATTTGAGTTATTAATGCAATAGACGTTTGTTGTTGAATACCACAATGATGAATTAATATGATTTACAAATCTCTCTCTCTCTCTCTCTCTCTCTCTCTCTCTCTCTCTCTCTCTCTCTCTCTCTCTATATATATATATATATATATATATATATATTTCATTTTTGTACCATAGAGGCATAATAAAGCATGGTCATTAACCTCTGAGAAGCCTGTCTGAATTTGTGTCTCTAGGCCAGCCGAGGGTCCTCTTTTTTGGAAATCCAAATATGGTCACCCTACTATACACCCCTGATAACCTTTTGATTTATCAGGGACATTATTGTTAAAATAGTGCTAGAATTAACCAATTAGGAAACAGTTCATAACCTCACACACTAAATTTCTCATGCAGGTGAGTGGAAAAGCATGGGGCTTACCTTTAACATTAGTAGGATAGGTCATCATGATGTAATCGCTGTGCATTCATCTCCTTTTCTTAAAAACAAGTTTGAATCTCACATCCTTTGCACAATGACAAGAAACCTCTGACTCTCTGTGAGCACAGTGAAAAAAGTGTGCACACATTGTGCCAACAAGGTGGTGCACCACGGACCAGACAGGGGCAGTATTGGTCAACATGAAGCCTGTTGGAGACCGGAAGTAAAGAGTCCTCGCATTGCTCGAATTCACAACCCCTGCACCCATGTATTGATTTTCTTTTTAAGACAGCAACGTTGTTTGATTCTAAGCTTTATGTCTAATTTTGAAGCAGTTATTTAAAATATGAAATATCCAAATAACATGAACACTTTGCAATTCAATCCAGTACACTAATAAGACAAAGATCATGGCAGTGTAAACTTCCCAGTGGCATTTTAAACAGAGTCACTGCTCAGATACATTCAAGACAGGCCGAGATCAGACAGATTATAGCATGATGACATCAGTGTGCATGTGCGCGCCCATGTGTCGGCCGCCCCCCTGGCCAGGGGGAGTGTTATAACGGGGAGTGTCCCGGGCCAGACGCATAAACTGCGGCTCTGCACTCCGCCGACTCGACGCCTCTCTGCTCCGGCTGCAGCTCTCTCAGGTCTACACCCTTCCGATCCCAACCTACACCTTCAGGTACGTTACAACCCCCACTTTCTTCAAGCAAACAATACAGCCTGGAATACAGCCTGGAGCACAGATTGCAGAACGGTAGCCTAATCTGATGCCTTGTTAATAAGAGCTACAATAAAAGCAACTGTTATTTCCACGCCTGGAACAAAGGTTTGGTATGCTGGGAAGAAAGAGAGGGTTTCTTCTTCTGATGTAAAAAACAAACAAAAGGCCTTACTTGAACCCAAGTTCTTTTAGTTTATAAGCCTGTCATCTAATGAAGTGTAAACCCTGCTTTTATTGTGAAAAGTGCACCGCTATATGGCCGCTGCCATATATGGAAAGGCAGCGGTAACCCTGGACGATGACTAAAAGTTCCGTGTTTTACAGGTCTGCTCGTATTTTCCGTTTAGAGGGAGTTTAGGCTGACGCTGTGCTAGCCCAAAGCAACATTTGCCATGCTGTGTTTGCTGCATTAAAAAAAAATTCAACAATCAGATTATCCTCAGCAGCTTTATATGCTCATCTCTATTTTAAGGACATCTGTGGTTGCCATAGAAACACACAACCAAATAGTAACTGTTCACTGAGGAAGTTAGTCACAACATCCTGGATGTGGTTATTAGCTACAGCAGCCGCGCGCGTGTGCGTGTGTGTGTGTGTCAGAGCCACACTCAGCTGTCAGCCACACAGAGATTATGGGATGCCTGAATCCACCAACTGTAGTACACCCCAGTAGTACACACAAACACGCACACAAACACGCACACACACACACACACACACACACACACACACACACACACACACACCAACACACCACACCCCACACACCCACTTTCTGCCAAAGAGGGTAAACAGCTGATGTGGACGTTTGTATGGTAACAATGCTCCATATTTACTTTTGTTCTCAGCATGGCTCAAAATAAGGTATATGATGTCACAAAAAGGTTTGCTAATGGACATTTTGAAGCCAACAGTCCAGGCTTCCGCTCACTGTTATGTAGCCTACGCTGGCTGCTGAAGACAGAAAATCTAAATTTGGGAGACAAAAAAAGGCAACGTAGTCTTTAAAGTATTTCATTGTAAACTCAGGTTATGTCTACACATAACAAGCACCCTGTCGCGGTTATGCAGTCGTGCGATGACTGTCCTACATGTCGTCTCACAGTAGCATAAGTAGAGCTGGCGTGACAATAACAGTTACTGGGAGGAGGTTGGATGGATTAAGCAGCTGCCTAGAACTGTTTTTCTAGCTTTTAAATCACTGTTCTTCAGGGTAAAGCACGTTCTAACTACATATTGAAACATAGCATGTGAACCACTGGCTTTTTTTTTTTTTTTTTTTTTAACAATGATTGAAGTCTTTCCCAACCCTTACCCACATAATTATAGTTGACTAAATACAACCAGGTCTTACTCGTTAGGTCGTGTACTCATGCTCCAGACAGGTAGATGGGTCGTTGTTGGGGAGGGCATTGTAACACTACGATATTAATATATACCACATCTGCACAAAGTTAAATCACATGTTCAATGCATCAACCTCTGTCGTAGGGCTGGGCGATATGGCAAGTTGATTTTATCCCGTAGAGGTGATTTCTTATGTCGACAACATTATATATCACAATACATCATGTTTTATGGTAATTCAATAAAGAAATAGTACATACGAAATAACCACATGGTAAGGAGTATTTTTATATCCTCCTGTGTAAGTTAACTTGACAAATGAAATGTAGGCCTACTGAGTACTTCATTCATTTTATTAAGAACTTTAGTGTCAAATGAACACAACCTTGCAATGATCAGAACTACAAGAGCCGTCCAAGTGACATAACTAGTGCGGTTACACAGTTCTGTTGCTAGTTTTTTGACATAGGGATAAAAACGATGAAGGAAACTATATTCAATAGACGTTTTAATATTGTTTTGACCCAGCCCAGCCCTTTATGAGATTGTACTGCATTCTCAACGTCCTTCAAAACAAGATGCCATTTTGTTAGAAATATGAGTTTACAGTACATGTCTGATATTATATAGCCAGCAACAGAACTGGTTTCACCTGGATTGTTCCTGAAACAACCATCTGGTATCCTTTAATAACTGTCCATGTATCAGGTAGGTTATATACCAAGTCATAAACAGCCATTTGGATTGTCTTTAGCGTAACGCTGTGTCAACAGAGGACAGGGAAGCAGAGTGTTGTCTCCACTGTATGTCCTGAGCGAGCTGGAGGACAGCTGCACAGCCCTCGAGAGGCAGAGAGTGGCAGGGTCGGCGTGGAGAAAATGAGTCATCAAGAATGCCTCTCCTGGAGGAAGAATCTCAGCACACAAGCACATAAATTAAGATTTCAAAGATAAAACTATATTATGGGCTTGTTTTTGAAGTGGCACACCAGCAAATTGATCACAAGGGCTTAATACAAATGTTATCATATGACTCCACTCCTGCTATCTGCACAGCTGATCATTTTTTGAGGCCTCAAGGGAGGGCAGACACAAAAGAGAGGCTGCTAAAATATGGGGGAAGGGACCAGATAACTGAGGTTGGAATGACATGGGGGGGGGGGGTCTGACCCCCAGTGTGGGGGTCAGAAACTCCAAAAATTCCTCCGGCTTTGCAGACGTGTGGGGTAGCCTGCAGACACCATATGCTTTTCCCAGCATGCCATACTGTTTGTTTTTTTAAGCTTGTAGCCGTATGTGTGTGTGTGTGTGAGTCATTCACAATACACAAACAACACCCCCCCCCCCCCACTCCCCCGTGAGTCTCTTTCTCCTGCCAGAGACATTTAATGGTTGATGTTGTTTCAGTCAGCTGTTGCTCTTGATTCAACAAAACTTGCAGCACAAAAATAATGTAATTCATAAAAAAAGAAGAAAATAAAGGACCTCTTTCTCTAACCTTCTCCCTCATCCCTGTTAGATTACGTTTTGTTTTCTACCTTTTGTCACAGTTGTTATCACATTTTCGAACACTGGCCTTTGATTTTTCAATGAATGAAGCGTGAGGTGAATCAGGTGCTGTGCATCCCACTCTGATGTTGGATTTATTAAGCCGCATGCAGTACGAGATGATCTATGTAACTGTGGGAGAATTCAGCTTTGATGTGCAGAGGCAGAAAGAACATTTCTCTCCATCAGAGGGGAAGATCACAGTCAAAGGCAGTCATATTTATTTAGTGCCACAGAAACAAAGGCCTTCCGAATACAAATTAATGTTTTCAATGGGTGATGTGTTTCGGAGGGAAGGTATATTCGGCTGCTGTTGGATGAAAAGACTTGAACGAGTTGACTTTTCAGGATAAAAAATAAAAAGTATATATATATATATATATATATATATATACACACACATATATATACAGCTCTGTATTGAGGCAGTCAGAGAGCTACACATGCATCATGTTTTTGGAGATTTATTATGGGGACTGAAAGGGTTACACTGGTACTTTTGGCATAAAGACTTACACCAGAAGCAGTAATGTAAAATTCTACCTCTAGTTTAGTTACAAAGGGAAAACTGAAGTGACAAGTTTTCCTGTACTGTTTGCGTCATGGCCACAGCTGGAGGCATTAACATGCCCTGTGTTACCTCCAGGGACTTGGCTTTTTCCAATTAAAAGTGAATGCCTGCTGTACATCCGTCTCAGTGTTAATAAGGATCCCCATGCTCAGCTCAGATCTCTGCGTGCAAGCTGTTTTCCTATTGCTGGGTGTGTCCGTTTAACTTAATGAATGGCTGTGAGCTACTGTTTATCAACTCAAGCAGAAGTTACTGATTTGTTACCAGTTGTTTGGGAACAAAACGTTTCAGACGGTTCCCATATATTAATGAAGTAGCAGTTTGAGAGGATGTAGTAGCTACCCCATTTAGATGGTTTTCGTGAGCAATCTGGATGTTCAATCCATTTTCCTGTTTCTCTTGCCTTCGGGCTTAATGCTAAGCTAGGCTAATCACTTCCTCGCTTGTAACACACAGACACGAGACTCGGACAGCTGACTCTCGGGAGGGAAATCATATTATAAAATATGTAAATCTTGTGCTGTTCCTCTGCCTGGGTGCCTGTTCTTTAGCAGACATTTGTGTCGAGATAACATGAATCAATTCTACGGTATTACAGACAATATACAGAATAGCTTTTATTTTATTTATTTATTAGTTATTCTTCAAGGGACAATGCAACAGGTTACAGTAATTTTCTACCCCTGTCCATGGTTAGGCATTTCTACTTTACCAAAAGTACAAAACGTGATTGAGCATACATAATAAATACAAACATTCTTATAGGCTATGTGTGACATCATCACATTTTATCACGCGATATATGTATGTATATATATATATATATATGTGTATATATATATATATATATATATGTATACTCCTTTGGTGAAGTGCTTTGGTGAAGCGTTGCATACTCACTCTAGAATAAAACACACAGATTAAAGTCATCTAAAGGGCTGAACCAACTTATCTTGACTTTTGAGTCCACTTTGTCCAATCACGGGCCTGAACAGAGACCCAACAGGAACGGTCTCTGATTGTACTTTGATAAATACGAATCTTAGGAACCCGTACAAAACTGAGATGCACGAGACACTGGATCGGTATTAGCGCAGGATTGCATAAAGCCGGATGATCCACATCCACAACTGTTTCTTAGTCACTGTTGTCATGACATGAAAATAAGTATTTAAAACATGACAGCCTCTGTCCTGGAAAACTGTACGTCAAACTTTCCATATTTGATCATTCCAACGTCTGAAAATATTGTATGAGCACTCAGTTTTTTGTTAAAACTGCTATTCAACTATTGGTATCTTTGTTTGCAGGCTTGACAAGTTAGTCGTAAAACATTTATGATACGTGCCTGAGGCTTAGTGAAACCTTGCGTGGCCACAGACGCTGCAGATTTGCTGTCTGACTTTTCTAGCATTCAAGCAATTCAATTCCACCCCACTACGTTAGAGCCACTGTAGGAAAGTTTAGCTTTCCGCCTCCTCCATCAAGCTCTAATGATCCCAGTGGAATTACCCAGCAGCCCCGGTTTCTCTTTGTCTGGCCGAACCTGGACGCAGGCGCTGTAGTGTCACGGAAGGTTCAGACAGTGCTCGACCTCGTATGACTCCCACATGTTCAGCTGTTTTGGCTACATTCTTGTTGTTTTGACTGGTTGCGTCGGCCATTTTATGTTAAGTCAAAAAAGGAGCTATGAATGAGTTAGGCGTCTATAGTCCGTCACCTGACTAAATTGGTTTCCTTTCCTCTCAATGTCAATTACTATCCAAATCTAGAAATCTACCAGCCAGACACGTGTGTTGACATGTGCCAGGAAAGTGGACTGTGAAAATGGTTCCACTAACCTTTCCATGCGGAAACATTCAAGTGCTACGAAATAATTTGCAGTGAGCCTGGCTTAGGATAAGAGAAGGCTGAAATGGGGAAAAAGGAACCCCACATTTGTTGGCACGCTTACGTGAATTCTGAGCCACTTCCCTCTTTCAGGTCAGGAGCAGATTCCTGCCATGTTTGTGGGCAGACTGCTGCCTAAGAGAAAGGGCGATTCTTGCTCCAATGTGGACCGTAGTCATGCAAATTGAGAGGCAGCTGGTCCAACATTCCTGTGGAAAACTGGATTCTGTGTTCATTCTGAACTACATGAGCTCCAGTTTTGGGATTTTTATTTTGTAATATCTAAACCTCAGCTTTATTAACTTTACAGATAAGAACATTGAGGGTTTGAATGTCCTCTGAGCAATTCATCATTGAAATGAATTAGTGAAATAAAGAAGAAATGCACAATGAAGGCTCACAGAAGCCCTTTTTCAGAGAGTTCAGGTTCAAATTTGAGAACACTGCTTCACTTCTGAGAAACTGTTTACGCCCTCTCGGCAGGCTTTTCTGTGCCAGCGATTAATAGGTTTGGAGACAGTGTGGCTTTTCAAAGTCCACGGCTAAATCTCAGAGGACACTTTTGACTACTGTATTTCATAAAAAATGAAGTTCATGATAGCGGACTGTGTTATCATTACATTATAAACATTTAGCTTCAACCACAAAACAGTTGCCAGGTGGAAGATGTTGCAGTACATTACATGTCATATAGCGGACACTTTTATCCAAAAGCTATATATGTCAGTTGCACGCCTCTGGAGCAACTAGGGGCTAAGTGTCTTGCTCAGGGACACATTGGTTAATGTATCTTGTACAGTGGGAATTGAACACAGGCCTCCCACAGCAAAGGCATGTGTCACATCAACTCCACCATCACCACCCCAGATCTGTTACTTAAAGGTCCCATATTGTGAAAAGTGAGATTTCCAGGTCATGTTTTTTTTTTTTTTTTAAATCATAAAGCAGGACGAAGCTGTGAAAATTGAAAACACTCAATCGACAGAGAAATGTACACAGCCCGTATTCAAACAATCTGTGCCTTTAAATGAGCCGTCATCTAAAGTTGATGTCACAACTACACTGAAATAAAACATTTGTGTAGTATTTGAAAAAAATACATTTATTAAATACTACTAATAGTATAGTAGCTTTTCTTAAAACATTGTACATCATTGTACTTGCAGGAAGAGTTCCTTTCCATCACTGAAACGTTCTGTTATGCTGTCCTTAATAGAAGCTGAACAATTTTGAAGCTAACACACATTATGAAAGTCCTTGCAAAGCAGAAGAACCCTAGGCTAACTTTTAAAATTCTCTACAATAGAAGTCTGAAACAAGTCCACACCCACAGAATCAGCTGATTAATTCATAACTGTTGTTCTGCAAACAGCTTCCTGATGCCCATAACAAAGATTTAAAAAAAGGATGCTCAACTCCCACCTGAGACATGTGAAACATCCCACTGAGAGGCCGGGGGGGGGGGGGGGGGGGGGGGGGGGGGGGGGGGGGGGGGGTTGTAATCCAGTGCAGTACAGACACATACTTGAAGGTCCTGATTGGGCGCCGCATGTCTTTTATGCTCTCAGATATGGCTGAAGTGTATGGTATGTGTGTGCATGAATGTTTGGTCCACTCCCAAGCAAATTCACTCACACCCGGAGTCTGACTGCGGATGTGTCCACATGTCCTGTGCTATATGACGCCTTGTACTCCAGACCATGGAGATATGGGTGACGCGGAGTTGTGCAAGTAATCCCATTTTGATCGCATTTTCGGCTCCTAACGATAGCAACAACAATGTAATAGAAAAAAAACGTTTTTTTAACATTATGTTTTTCAAGTAAACTCACATTTTGTCTCATTTTCATAATGACACACTCCGTTTCACTCCTCCCGAAGGCTTCACTCACTGAGCCAACATTTTAACATATTTTTTATATTTTCTATTTTAAGGGGATATCAAAATGTATTAAGGGAAATTTCACAGATGTTTCCCTGTTGATTTGTTTAATGAGTTTTTTTAAGTTCAGTAAAAGAAACATCTACCCCAAAGTCAATGACTAATCGTGTTAAATAATTGTTATTCAATATTGACCAACATAATTGGATTACTATTACGAGCAGCCCTAGGGTGACATATTTAAGGAAAATCCAAAACCAAGATTACATATGCTGTGATGGATTTTCTCCATATCTCGTACCGCTAGTGTCCAGATATTTGTGCTTGCATGCATAAAGTTATGATAGATGAGATGATAGATTTTTCCTATATCTTATTATAAACACAGTTTCTTTTGCCAGTCATGACTACGCCTGAGTCACAGCTGTCAGGACTTCCTCTTCCTGCTCAGAGGAAACACCGTGACCACAGGACACCAGTGACTCACTGCTGCACCATTAATGTCTAACTAGATCCATAAACTTTAGCTCTGTATCCACGGCAACACCTCAGCCTTAAAGGGTGTGGCTTTCCAGGGCAAACGTCTCACAAATAGGGAGCCCCAGGCTCACTTATAAAAGGTTATTACTCAACTTCACAGCTCTTATCTCTGCAGAACACGTGTAGAGAAGAAAAGCGCTAAATCTGAGCTGTGTGATTTCCCAGCAGGCAGGATGGCAGCGCAGCACCCAGAGTTTGATCGGGCCGGACGAACGCCGGGTCTCCAGGTGTGGAGGGTGGAGAACTTTGACCTAGTGCCTGTTCCCGAGAACCTGCACGGGGGTTTTTACACTGGAGACGCCTACCTCATCCTCAACACCATCAAACAACGCTCCGGGAACCTGCAGTACGACCTCCACTTCTGGCTGGGTGAGTGCCGTCAGACGGAGGTTATGAAGTGCTAGAACAGAGAAATAGGAGGAGGTAAAGGCAGTATCTGCTTTAATAAAAAGGGGGGGGGGGGCATAAGAATAAATGCTAATGGATTTTCCTTATTTGTGATTATTTTCTTTTGTAAAATCAAATAAAATCTGCTTACAAGAGATCTATAAAAATGAATTGTGTGTGTCAAAGTTAAGAAAAGATACTCATGAGAACACAAGTTTTTCCTCGCCACTGTCGCACTGTTGCTTGCTCTGGAGGAAACTACCAGAACTGTTGGGTCCTTGTAAATTCTGGAGTGTGGTCTAGACCTACTCTATCTGTAAAGTGTCTCGAGGTAACTCATGTTATAAATTGATACTATAAATAAAATTTTAAATTGAATTGAATAGAACAAGGCAGCATATTAAAACACTCTTTTAAAGCAAGAAGAGAATAACTTCTGAATCAATTCTGTTTTTTTAGTGCGGAATGTGACAATTTGAATCTGGGTAGATGAGAACAGAAAAACATGTTGGCAAAAGCCTTCTGAAATAACAGACGCCACTGCGCGTTTCCACACAGAGCTGTGTTGACTGCTGCTGTTGTGTTTTATGTTTCCGCTGCGTCTCATCCTGCTCACTTAGATCAGCCACGTAAATTGTGACAGGCCTTATTCCACTGGACTGATGTGCTTTGTGATCGAGCTAGAAAGGCTCACATGGACACAGAGTTTCACAGCTGACATTTTTTCTATGATCTAAAGCCTCGGGGTTAAGCCTCTCTCCACAACGTGTACCTCCCAAGGGGGTAAGCCTCTCCTCTCTAAGCGGAGCTAATAAGCCATCACCTGCCGTTAGCATTCCATTGACTGACATCTGAAGCGTTCAAAGACTCTATTTGTCCTTTGTTTATTTCTAAAGAAACTCGACAATGTATAAAAGGCTCCATTACCTTGTACCTCACGTTATGGCGCCGTAGCAGACGTTTTTGTAAAAATAGGCTAACGATTGTGTCATAACCGTGCAACTTGCTGTCGCATAGTAGAGGAATTACAGAACAGTACAGGAGAAGCTCGCAGACAGTTTCGAGTTACAATAGTTGCTTTGGTTTAATTACTAATGTTAACTAGCGTTTTATCTCTGCAAAATTGGGAAAGATTGAGATTTCTCTTGGCACAGCTACCAGAAGACTTACAACTTTCAGACAGGTTGCTCATGTCACAACTACGTCATCAAGCTCAGTGGGAGGCTGCGCAGTAACGCTCAGCTATCACCGGAAAAGTGCTACTAATGGCCTTCTCCGACCAGAGCAACGGGATCTGTTGGTCCATTTCTTTAACTGTCTATGACATAGACTGTTTATTATTAATAATATACAGTCTATAATATGGTGCGCCTACCTCAGTTCATGCGAATGGAAATATAAGATTTCAAGCCAATAGGAATACTTGGAATTGATGGTGGTGGTAATTATTCATGAAAAAGGACAGTTTGTGAACTGGCAACACAGATTTTGAAATTGAACAGCTAAACACGCTACACACTGGATCTTCAACTAAAATAGCATCTTATCTGCAAAATGGTATCAAAACTTCAAACTACTCATGGAGAGTGGCCTCTTTATAATCCCACTGAGATTTTTTTTATGTGTAGTGGATTATGATCACTGACACGTCAACATCTAAGCAGCATTTAAATGATGTAGATTGTAGAGCTAAAGCAAATTTAAACTACTTTATTGTTGCTTTTTTCTCACATGCTGCCTTTTAGAAAATAGTTTTGTTTTGTATATTTGTAGTATACTGTGTATTGTAGATTTTACTTTGATTGGCATTCTGTGGACAGCAAAGGAAGAATTTCATTGTACACGGAAACAAATTTCCTTACTGTGTGTGT
>NC_045748.1:1978831-2004203 GCF_008692095.1 Etheostoma spectabile | reverse complement strand
ATATATATATATATATATATATATATATATATATATTTATTGTCGTAAATCCTCAACAACAACAAGCCAGTTTGCCTCCTGGGCACTGGGCCATTAAACAAGGCAGCGAACCTGAAAAACATTTCATTTCCCTTGTGGGAGTAATGAAGTTGACCTTCTTTGTCTTCTAATTTTCTCAACCCATTAAAGTGAATTTAATCTTTCAACCGTGTAATCATACATGGTTTTCACTGTCTTTTTCACTTTTTTAAATTAAAATCCAAATTGATGTCAGTGTCTAGTACAGGGTCAAATAGGTATTTGGATCAGCCGAAGCCTAAAAATGAGTCCTGGAGACGAGTACAGGAAGAAGACAGAGTGCCTGACAGTGTCATTTTTTAGGATTTAGCTTCAAGCAAACAGGAAAGCGAGAAGCTGAATTGGGACTTTTTTTATTGATTTCATGTCCTTTTAGTCAGCTTGATTGATCATGGAAACAGCATTTACCAATAAACAGGGTCTGATGTAACCCACTCACATGCTGCTGAACCTCTATGTGTGACCATAAATTGAATAATATATTGTATAACATTTATAAAAGTGTCTGCTGGGATCTGCCCCATATTGATCTCCTGACTCACTGAGTCCTCAGTGAGGGAATTTGTCAAACTCAAAATGTGTCAGTCTGGATAGAGGTGCCGTATGACCAGGATTTATATGGAGTACATTTGTGGTTGCTCTGGTGCAGGTGATTCCTGCACCCAGGATGAGAGCGGCTCGGCGGCTATCTTTACTGTCCAAATGGACGACTTCCTGGGGGGGAAACCCATCCAGTACCGCGAGGTCCAGGGATACGAGTCCAAAACCTTTCTTGGCTACTTCAAGTCTGGAATCAAATACATGGTAAGATGTCATGTTTATAGCTGCAAAACATGTATATAAAAAGAATAATGTAGGTTTTGTGTGTTTTTTTTGCTTTTGTTTTGGTACAAGTGTGATTTCTGCCTGTTCACTGACATTTTTAAAGGTACGGAAGAGGATTAGGGCCACTGGTGAAAAATGTATGTGAGTTCTGACTTTATTCTCAGACTTCTGACTTTTTTTGCAGAATTCTGAGATTAGAGTCAGAATTCTGACTTTATTCTCAGAATTCTGACTTTTTAATTCTGAGATTAAAGTCAAAATTCTGACTTTATTCTCAGAATTCTGAGAAAAAAGTCAGAATTCTGAGAATAAAGTCAGAACTACATCTTTTTCACCAGTGGCCCTAATCCTCTTCCGTATAAGGTTATTTTTTTTGTCATATTTAAAAAAATAAATTGTATTTTATCATTCATAAAAATAGAAGATCCATTCTATTATGACAGTAGCATTATATAAATCTTGCCAACTTCCCAACATCCTTTTCAAAAACCTTTTTTTTTTTTTCTTAATTAATTCTGTTAAGGTTAGATCCACCTTTTTCAAAAGGCATTTTATTTTGAAATGCATCTCTTATCTTTCAGAAAGGGGGCGTGGCGTCTGGGTTCAAGCACGTGGTCACTAATGAGGTGGTCGTGCAGCGGTTGCTGCAGGTCAAAGGTCGCCGCGCTGTCCGGGCAACGGAGGTGGCGGTCAGCTGGGACAGCTTCAACCAAGGAGACTGCTTCATCCTGGACCTGGGCGCTGTAAGTCCCACTGAGCACATCAAGCACACTCATATTACATATACAGAAAAATATCATGGGATTAGAGTCATCTTGGGCTATGGGAAACACAAATCAACATTTGCTGACATTTTATAGACCAAACAAGTTTTTAAAAGATAATGAAAATATATATATATTTTTTAAATTTATTTTAAATTTTATAAAATTTCTGTGGGTTATCATGATTAGGTAACAGGATGTACATCAAATAAAGGCGAAAAAAAAGACACATTAGATACATTATATTTCCCTCAGTACTTATTAATGATTATACCGACCCACCCCTACTAACACACCTCCCTTCCCCCAACCCACCCTACCACCCTCCCCCCTCTCCCACCCCCGTCCCCATTTACCACACACACACACACACACACACACACACACACACACACACACACACACACACACACACACACACACACACACACAAAAATAATATACAAAAATAGAATAAAATAAAGAGGGTTCTAAAGACATGCTCTAGAGGGAATTATACATTGACAATGAAAATAATTGTTAATTGCAGACCTAGATGTGATCGCAGTGAGTTCTTTTTAGTAGACCTACACTACAAAAGTACAGATGTTGGTGTGCGTTTAGCAAGCTCTAAGGATTCTGGGAAAAGTGGTCTTCATTTTTTTAACAAACACGAATGTTAAGCACCTCCTCTGTAACCTTCTTCTTGCTGTACAGGAGATCTACCAGTGGTGTGGCTCCCAGAGCAACCGCTTTGAGAAGCTGAAGGCTACTCAGGTTGCCAAGGGTATCCGTGACAACGAGCGCAGTGGGAGGGCCAGAGTTTATGTCTGTGACGAGGGGATGGAGAGAGAGAAGATGATAGAGGTGAGATCAGAGAATTATGAGAATACAGTTCAGTCTAAAACTGACTTTTGTGTTGAAACGGCTGCTCCTGTCCTCAGGTGTTAGGTGAGAAGCCAGATCTGCCTGTCGGAGCAGCGGACGACGTCCAGGCTGATGTCTCAAACAGGAAGATGGCCAAACTCTACAAGGTGAGAGAAGCGGAAACCCCCCCAGACACACATGTTATCTTTTCTCTTTAATCTCTCTTGTAATAAATATCTTGTTGTCTCGTTATTTTCTGTTGTTATGTAAAAAATAAAATAAATCAATCAATACAAATCTGTAATTTCATCTGGTTTAATTTTAAATATCTAATCAGGTCAAAACTTCAATTCAAATCAACTTTCTTATCAATACACTTACAAACAATGAAACTAGTCTTGCAATTCAAACATATTGCAACTTTCTAGAAATAACTCCATGACAACCATGTTAGCTTTACAGATCTACTTATTTCTTACTGACAGTGATTTAATGAAAAGCCCAGGAGGAGGCCGTGCGGGATTGGTAATTCTCAGAAAAGGTGACACACCGCGCCTCTACTCAACCTCTCTCTTCCTTCGCCCCCTCCTGCAGGTGTCCAACGCCAGCGGGAACATGGCCATCGCGCTGGTGGCAGCGGAGAACCCGTTCGCTCAGAGCGCCCTGGAGTCCGGCGACTGCTTCATTCTGGACCACGGCTCCAATGGCAAGATCTTCGTCTGGAAAGGTCAGTGCAGGGTGCTTCAGCGGATTCCTCATTCACTATGTTCATGTAGCAGAGTTTCATCTTCACAGTTGGAAACTCAATTTGTTTAATGGAACGCGTCCCAGAGCCAAAAACCACAGTGAGGAAAGCTGGGAGGGAGGGAGACAAAACAACACATGAAGAAACAGACACACACAAACAGACACACACACACACAGACACAAGACATTGGTCCAAACACATGCGCAGGTTGAGGTCTCAAACTGCGCATGTGTTTCAATGAGTCAGCAACTTTGTGCCAAGTGTCCAGGGTCTTTCCACAGCTGGAAACTCTATACCTCTGCTAAATAGATGTTGTTGCTTGAAATCAATCTTTTGAGCAGGCAGCTAGCTCAGCTTCAGGTCTAGAAACACACACACACACACACACACCCACACACACACACCACCCACACACACACCACACACACACACACACACAACACCACCACACACACACACACACACACACACACACACAACCGATAAAGGACTTTTAAGGCAGATACTGATACAATATTTGGTTATTTAAAAATCGATTTCGAAAGTCGAATTTTTTTTTTTTTTTTAACGTTACAAAACAGATTTCCCAACATTAGTTATTGGGTTATTTATTCTCACTAATATAATAACTGTTTTTTTCACAACAAACAAAGGAAATCGAATATTCAAAGTTCTGATAAATAAAATGTATGAAATACTAATTCAAGATATGAAACTTAAAGTCCTTTCAACAAAAACACAACAAAAACAAATCAGTGTTGCCAACAGGGGCACGGTACAGCCCCTCTGTGGCAAACTATGCAACACCAACGCTCATAACATGGTTGACAGTCCGTTTTTATTTCATTTATCAGAATCATTTATTTATCGTTATAATACATATTTTTTTATTTTATTTAATAATATAATATTATTTACGATAATATCCAGGTAAAAGCCAGTAATTAGAATATTTTGAAAACTTGATTTATTTCAGTAATTGCATTCAAAAGGTGTAACTGTACTTATATTTTTCATTGCACACAGACTGTGCATTCAAATGTTTATTTTCATTTATTTTGATGATTTGAAGTGGCAACAAATGAAACCAAATTTCCGTGTGTCACAAAATTAGAATATTGTGTAAGGGTTAAATTGTAAGAACACCTGGTGCCACAAACTAATCAGCTGATTAACTCCAAACACACTGCAAAGGCTTTAAATGGTCTCTCAGTCCAGTTCTGAACCTACCACACACATGGGGAAGACTTCAGATTTGACAGCTGTCCAAAAGGCGACCTCGACACATTGCACAAGGAGGGAAAGACACAAAAGGTTATTGCTGAAGAGGCTGCCTGTTCTCAGAGCTCTGTGTCCAAACACATTATATAGAGGCAAAGGGAAGGAAAACTGGTCAGAAAGTGTACAAGCGATAGGGATCACCGCGCCCTAGTCAAGATTGTGAATAAAAAACCATTCAAAATTGGGGGAGATTCACAAGGAGTGGACATGCTGGAGTCAGTGCTTCAAGATCCACCACCAAGAGACGCTTGAAAGAATGGTTTCAACTGCCGCATACCTCGTGTCAAGCCACTGTTGACCAAGAAACAGCGCGAAAAGCGTCTCACCTGGGCTAAGGAAAAAAGAGCTGGACTGGCTGCTGAGGTCCAAAGTCATGTTTTCTGACGAAAGCAAATTTTGCATTTCCTTTGGAAATCGAGGTCCCAGAGTCTGGAGGAAGACAGGAGAGGCACAGGATCCACGTTGTCGTGAAGTCTAGTGTAAGTTTCCACCTCAGTGATGGTTTGGGGTGCCATGTCTCTGCTGGTGTCGGTCCACTCTGTTTCCTGAGATCCAGGGTCAACGCAGCCGTCTCCCAGCAAGTTTTAGAGCACTTCATGCTTCCTGCTGCTGACCTGCTCTATGAGATGAGATTTAGGTTCCAACAGGACTTGGCGCCTGCACACAGCGCAAAATCTACCCGTGCCTGGTTTACGGACCATGGTATTTCTGTTCTAAATTGGCCACAACCAACTCCCCTGACCTTAGCCCCATAGAAATCTGTGGGTATTGTGAAAGGAAGATGCAGATGCCAGCCCCAAAAACGCAGAAGAGTTGAAGGCCACTATCATAGCAACCTGGGCTCTCATAACACCTGAGCAGGCCAGAAACTCATCGACTCCATGCCCCGCCGCATTAGGCAGTAATTGAGCCGAAGGATCTCCACCAGTATTAGTATTGTACATGCTCATATTTTTCATTTCATACTTTTCAGTTGGGCCACATTTCTAAAACTACTCTTTTTTTGTATTAGCCTTAAGTAATATTCTAATTTTGTGACACACGGAATTTTGGATTTTCATTTGTTGCCACTTCAAATCATCAAAATTAAATGAAATAAACATTTGAATGCATCAGTCTGTGTGCAATGAATACATATAATGTAACAAGTTACACCTTTTGAATGCAATTACTGAAATAAATCAAGTTTTTCAAAATATCTAATTTCGGCTTTTACCTGTAGGCCCGCCAATTATTTGTTGGGCTCTAATATATATATATATATTATATATATATATTATATATAATATAAATATATATATATATATAGATATAGTTAGATATATAATATTATATAAATACATACTATACTGCTTATTTGTGAAAATAAAAAAATAAATCCAATCTCTTTACCCATGCTAAACCCTTTCTACTACAATGTACAATATTTACCTCAAAGTAAATAAAAGGATTAATCTGACATTCTGGGAAACACTTATTCCAGCTAAGTTAGATAAGAAGACTGATACTACTCGCATGTCTGTATGCTAACTACGAAGCTCGGTCCAGAGACGCTTAGCTTAGCGCAAAGATTGATAGGGAAGCAGCTAGCCTGGCTCTGTCCACAATATTTATCTACCAGCACCTCTAAAGTTCAGATATTAAAATGTTTTATGTTAAATCCGCACTTAAACCAAAATGTAAAAATGACGCGTTGTTTTATGAGGGGTAATGTCTATGTTTTGGCCAGGCGCAGTGACTTCCTGGTGTCTTGTCGCCACCTCAAGGTTGCCGGGCAACTTGTCTGTTTTGTACACTTTTTGTACACGCTGCAAAGAATTCTGTTTCTTTGCCGTGCAAATTCACTCGGAGTTATTCCTCGTGATGTTTTTGCAAATGCTTTCACAAATGTTTAATGTCTCAGCCTGAACATTCAATTGTAGTTGTGCGAGTAGATTTTATTAGTTATTTTTTTTCAAGGTTAATTCCACATTCCACACAACCACATGTTATGTGTTGTGTGGAATTTGATTTCCACACAACACATGTGATTTTTTTGTTTCGTTTTAGAGGTGCTGGTAAGCTGATTTCTGTACCTGTACACAGAGCCCTGTTTCCGGCTTCCATTGTTTATGCTAAGCTAAGCTAACAAGCTGCTGGCTGTAGCTTCATATTTACCGTGCAGACATGAGAGTGGTATTGCATATCATCTAGCTTGTCATGAAAGAGAGAGTAAGCGTATATCCGAAAACAAAGAAAAAAACATTTGTATCCCCTTTGACCCAAACTGTCATATTCCCATTAAGATTATCTCAGTTGCATTCATGACATTTGATATTGTTGCAGTCATATAAGTCACTCCCACAGTTAGCTCCTCATACAGCTCAAAAACTTATTACTGACACTTTCAAAATGAAAATACTCATATCACTATTTATTTTTCATATACAGTGTATATTCTCGCTTGATAATAACTCTTACCCGCGCTATCTGTTCTCCTGCTTACAGGCAAAGATGCCAACATGGACGAGCGGAAGGAAGCGATGAAAGCGGCAGACCATTTCATCAAGAAGATGGGCTACCCCAAACACACGGAGGTCCAGATCCTGCCAGAGATGGGCGAGACGCCGCTCTTCAAACAGTTCTTCAAAAACTGGCGGGACAGAGATCAGACAGAGGGCCTGGGCGTCGCCTACATCTCTAACAGCATCGCCAAGATCGAGAAGGTGGCCTTCGACGCATCCAGCCTGCACAACTCCCCCGCCATGGCCGCCCAGCACGGCATGGTGGATGACGGCAGCGGAGAGAAACAGGTGAGAGGACAGAGGCTGGACATCTGTAACACTTCAGATAATCCCTTTATGAGCTGGGGCTTTTTTTTAGGGGCACTTTTATGAAAGCAAATAAGAGACATAAGTCTTTGAACTTTAACAGCCACTAAATACTTAACAATGAAATATTTTATTTTGAAAATAATTAGAATTGTTTGTTCTGAATTCACCTCTTTAAAATTTAAATAGGAACATTCTTGATTTTCCATTTTAAAAACCTGAATTTCAAAAAAAAATATTTTTCAATGGTCACAAATTTCTTATATTGAATGCTAGCAGTTATTAAATTCTCTTCAATGACAACTGATAAGCAAAGAAATCAGGCTCCACCCTCCTACAGCCGCCATGGCTGCACCTAATTGGACAACCGCTTCACGTGGGCGAATTTCAAAACAGACCAACGCGGCGGCTCATCGAGAAACTTTTCTCCAAAATGTGTTTCTGAATACATTTTACGCAAGAAATAAGCTATGCAGTTGCTGAATCTGTCTTCATTTTGGATTAACAACAGTTTAGAAGATTTGCGTGAGTTTTCCAGAAGCGGCGAGTGATTTGCATAAAGTAGCCCGTATTTCACTATATGCAAAAACAGCAGTGTGAAGCTATGCCCGCTTTTCAAAAGTTGCGTTTCACGGCTGCTCATGTAAGCGTGGAAATGACTCTTCCCAGTTTCGTTAACTGTCCGTGGTGGATAATGATTCAGATCGACTCCAAAGACAAGACGGTGCTCACCCGACTGGCCAATAGGAACGTGGCCCCGCCCAGGACATTATTTTGAAATAGAGAGAAAAATCCTGAGACGAGAGCAAGGAACTGCATCGAGAGCAGACTTAGCTTTTGAGAATGAGAAGAAAAACCTTTTGAGGAAAAAAATGTTTTTTCACACTGATAGCAAAAAATATATATTTGAAAGTGATTTGATTTTTTTTCTCAGAAATAATTAAAAAAAATAAAAATGTATAACAAAATTTTTTTTTAGTCTCAAATATATTTTTCTCCCATAAAATGCTTTTTTGCTATCAGTGTGATAACTTTTTCTTGCAAACATTTATTTTCTCGCATGTGATAAAGAAACAAATGTAGCTCCACAGACACGTACCGTAAGATCTCAGTTGCTGCTGCTACTACCTTCCCATCCTGTAGAGGGCGGACGTTTTCCATACAAATAGCTCCCTGTTGTGGAAAATTAGTTTGTGAAATATGTGAAATACAGAGTGATTTCTACAGGGAGCTTCACATTTGGAAAATGTTACAATTTACATTATACATTACATTATGACCAGGATCAGTTTTATTGGCCAAGCATACACAAGGAATTTGACTTTGGTGGGTGTTAACTCTCTATACATTCAACAAATCGACAGTACTGTAGATTGTATGGTAAGTAATATCTACATGATTTGCAGTAAATGGGAAAACACATTAATTACAATAGTCCCTGAACATGTTTTTTTTTCCTTTCTTGACAGATCTGGCGTATTGAAGGCTCAGACAAGACGGCCGTGGATCCGTCCACACATGGACAGTTCTACGGAGGAGACAGCTACATCATCCTCTATAACTACCATCATGGAGGACGTCAAGGACATTTTATCTACATGTGGTGAGAATATGATAGAGAGGCCAATAGTTCAGTAAAAGCTGAGATAGGCAATCCTTTGGTCTAAAAAATATCCCGCTCCTAACTGCCTGAATCATAAAGCAGAGTCATTAGATTATGAGAGCAAAGTACAAACTGCCTGAATCAAATAAACGCGGTTAACTGGAAAATGTAATTATTGATTTTCTGTGTTGAGAGTCAGAACACAGTGCTGGAAATGTGTGTATAATATTTTAATATAAAAAATAGTGTGTATATAGAAGACGTTAACATACATTATTCAATTTGTAAGTTACAGGTACCGTGGGTAACCTCTAGTGGAGCAAAGTCATGAGTGGGTCCTGTACCTTGTAGGTTAAGGCTTTAAATGCAAAACATACAAAAATCTCCTTAAAAAATGGGGCAATTCAATCTCCAGTTAAGATTTAAGTTAAAATACTTCTTGTAAGTTTAAGTGTTTAAGGTTTTATTTCCATTCAATAGTTACTGCTAACGCCTTTTGACTTTGATGTTTTTTTTAATTACCAGCCTTACTCTGTTCAGTGTAATGATGCCGCATTCACGCTGTCTCCCAGGCAGGGCGCGGACTCCAGTCAGGATGAAATCGGGGCCTGTGCGATCCTCGGCGCCCAGCTGGATGACGAGCTCGGCGGCGGTCCCGTGCAGGTGAAACTCGTTCCGTTAGTGCTTTTTTGTTTCCATGAGCTTCTATTCATCTCATATGTCATGTTATCAAAGTTTCTGCTGCCCTCTGGCTTACTCAGCGCAGTCACCTCCTCTCTAAAATGTACAGCCTCCTACTGTTTCTCCTCGCCCTGATGGTTTTCCTGCTGCTGCTTCTGTTCTGTCCTCCTTGGTTTCCCTCATGTCTTTAGGTTGTTGGTGCTCCTATAACCACTCAGGTATTTTCCCCTTCCTTCCCTGCTCCGTACCCTCCCAGAATGACACATATGATTTTTGTCCAGAGCCAGCGACAAAAGAAGCTACATTTTCTTATTTTCTTACCTTTCAGATAAATAGGAATGTATTGATTTTAAAATGGGCTGGTCTTCATTGCTCTGGCTCCTTTAAGACTTAATGAATGTTATACGGAGTCAACACAAACAGGATATTCCGATGTGGATGTTAATGGGAGGTTCCCTCCTCCTCCACATAAATAAAGCTCTCCTCTGACCTGATTTTAGATGGAATCATCAGGGTGATGATGTTAGAGTTTGGAAATAACTGTGGAGATCATTCTGTATGATTTAGAGTTTTTTAGAGTGAGTCCTGGCTCTGCACTCGAGTGAGTCGTCATTCACTTATTTCTGTGTTCTGCATTCACAATTCACTCCTCATGCATGTCTACACTTCGCACGTACAACATTTATGCTCTTGTTGTGTGCGTGTGTGCTGTAGCATGACCCTTTGTGTGTGTATTAAAGGTTATAGAAAGAAGAAAAAATTCACTTGATTTGTCAAACTCGTATTGCGGAAGCCTTATATTTACTTCAGATAAACTTGGGAACATACTTTTATACAGAATGAGCCTTGATCCTTTACGGTTAAGCGTTGGAATCCATGCAGTGTGGGAACTTCTGCAGATGTCCCGTTTGTCTTTAACAGATGTTTCCCTGCTCTCACTGTCCAAATAGAGAAAATCTGTTTTGCACATGCCTGGACACTTTTGGATTCACAGTTTGTCAAACTTAACTTGATTTTAACTTACCTGGCCAGGGGAGGGTAACGTCTTCGAGACGACCAGAAATAGAAGTTATATCAACAACAGCATCCAACAAAACCATATTTTACCAAACTGTATTTTTTCTCTGTGCTCTGGTCTGACACTCTCTCTAGTTTTGGGTTTGCAACCAAGACAAGGAATCTCACAATTCTTTAACCAGAGATTTGAAGTAAGATAAAACTACAACTTGTATGCTGTTTTGAGCCGACCATAACTGGCAAGTAATCGTACTGACGGACAGACAGACAGTTTCATTTTATGCAAGAGGATGCACAAAGAGAAGGGACTGCTGGGAATGTTTGTAGTTTGAAAGTGTTTGAGTGTGGTTTACCCATCAATGATTATTTCCCATTTCTCTATTCTCCCAGGATTAGCATAAATTGCTGTGATGATTGGTTGAGAAGAGCTGACAGCCATAAATATTTATGGAAAAGCGGCAGACCAAAGAGACTCATAATACTGTGTTAGACCTAACCTGCGTCATCGTTCAGCGTCCTAATTCCACAAACCTCGACTCTCAGCACCTTGTGGCACAGACAGTGAACACGTGGCTCAGCCCCATGCTGCTATCTTGTGTCTGTAGTCTGTATTGCAGGAGCCGTGCTTCACATATTGTTGATGCATTTTTCACAACACCTAACAAGGGAGGATCTGTCTATTGTGTTGTGTTAACACCACCTGGGGATAATTCACTTAGTCAAAACGCATGAGGTATTTTGAAGTACCGTAAAAAAAAAACATCTTATCATGCTTGAGTTTTCACTTTGCCGTTTGTGTACCAGGTGAGAGTGGTCCAGGGGAAAGAGCCAGCCCATCTGATGAGTCTGTTTGGAGGACAACCCATGGTAGTGTACAAGGGAGGAACGTCCAGGGAAGGAGGTCAGTCCGCTCCTGCAGAGACTCGACTCTTCCAGGTGCGCTCCAACTCTGCAGGACACACCAGAGCTGTGGAGGTAAGAGGACAAACGTCATCCACTTTCTAACTTCACCACAGACACATGTGCTTTTGAAGGATAAGAATGGTGATATTCTATATTTTTCTTACTGTCAACAAAAAAATGAAAAGACATTATACATCAATGACGAGTGTGTGTATCCGAGCATGATGTTGTCCACACACACACACACACACACACACACACACACACACACACACACACACACACACACACACACACACACACACACACACACACACACACACACACACACACACACACACACACACACACACACGAGTTAAACCGACTAAAGCATGGGATTATTTTGACAATAACAAAAAGAAAGAATAACACCAGCCTCTGTTGATTCTACAAATTCATCTCCATCCATTGGCAGTTACAACCATATATGGTTCTCAATAAAGTCTGGTTGCTGCTTAATACGAACCAGCATCACTACATAAAATATATTTTTGCTGCACGTTAACCTACAATATCTCTGCGTCCATGTAGCTTGATGCAGTGTCTTCCAACCTGAACTCCAACGACGCTTTTGTTCTGGTGACCCCTGGAGGCTCCATGGTGTGGATGGGCGTGGGTGCCAGTGACACAGAGAAGCAGGGAGCCCAACAGCTGTGTGACATCCTGGGAGTGTCGGCCTCTGAGCTGTCTGAGGGAGGAGAGACTGGTGAGGAAACATGATGAACACAAAAAAATATATATTTTTTGTGCCTTTGAGTTAAACTAAAACCCAACACCAGTTAACGTACTCCTGTATCAGCTACGAACTATGTTCAAGCTGGTAAAATAGCACTTTAATGCGAAGCTTAATAGTTTTCTTTTTGTATCTCAGCTAAAGTACGTTGTGTTCATCTATATTAAAACAAAGAAGATTTGATTGCATCACCCCTTTAGATGTTACCAGTAATCTTGTGATTTGCTTTCAAAGCTCACGAAGAAACTGGCTTCTCTGCCAACAATTTCAAATAGAAAACCTCAGGCTATAACATAACAGATTCAATTTTTTATAAACACGCTTTTAAAGTACTGGCCTCAGCCGAGGGCTGCCGGAGACAACACAACAGTAATTCAACATTTTATTTCTGGGCGCTTTCACTAATAGTTTATAACTTTTCCTATTAAGAATTCACACAGTAAAATGTGTGTGAGAATCATTTGTCACAACGTAAGTGATGTAGTTACCTTGACACTTTTACAGATTGTGATTCAAAATTAATATTAACTAAAAAACAATACATTTTGTATTTGCTTTTTACGTCTGTAAAGCTGCACTAATCATTTTTTTAAATTATTTATTATAAATTCACTATGGATCACAAGGTTTCCGCAGAAATGTTTTTTAGTCCAATGGCAAGTGTCCTTTTTATGAAGACGGCCAGGCTGACAGACTGATGGCAGCATTAATGTAAAGCCCAATAGTTTCTGTGATAACGACATCATAAACGGAATTGGGAAGTTGAGATTTTAAACTGCTCATATTATGCTCATTTTCAGGTTCATAATTGTATTTTGAGGTTGTACCAGAATAGGTTTACATGGTTTCATTTTCAAGCTCTCCGTTTTAGCTACAGAGTGAGGCATCACACTCCTATCCCATCTTTGTAGGGAGTCACACATGCTACTAGCCCCCCCCCCCCGGTTCTCAATGGCAAAACACTGCTACATCACACTCAAGTTCATCCTAATCTACAAAAGAAATTGTATAGAACTACTTACCTGTCCCTCGTCTGCAGGTATTCCACGTAAAGTTGGAAGTGCGCCCTCGTTTAGAAGAACTCTCCTGGCTAATCCTGCCTTGTACTGACCGAAGTTGGAGAAACAGCTAGCTGATGTGGTATTAATTTAAGTGGTTAGCACACACCAATGTTTCTGCCGATGCCGTAGATGGCCCTGCCCATTCTGACCAGCTCACCCGTAGAATGAAGGCAGGATACATTCAGAAACCCTTATCTCACTCAAAACAGCATGGATGTTTTTTTCCAAGTTTGTATGTGTGTGAAAGCACCAGAGACTCAACATAACACCCCAAATCCCAGAAATATCATAATATGGGCACTTTAAAAAAAGCTTTATGACCAATGCCATAGGGCTCTACATTAAGTCAGTGCCAAAAGCTAACTAGAGACTTTGAAAATATGACTGTCTTAAGTTTCCAACCGAGCCACCCCACGGCAGCTGTAGTTTAAAAATGTCTTAAAAAGTACATTACAAAATAATTCCCAGTGACTTAGGCAGTGGGGGGCCACTTAGCCCCGGTGGGCTACCAGGCTTGCAATACACTGGGAGAAACCCTGGATCAAATGACCCTGTGTAACGTGAAAAGGAATTGCTCATAGCAAGAAACCCAGAAAGGACTGCAGCTTATTGGAGCTTTTATAGCATCTTTTAGGTCATAGTTTTTGTTTAACCGCAGATGTACTGTATGGTTCACTCTCAGCACCAAACATAAACGGTTAGCTACTAGGTAGTGAACATAGTGGAGCATATAGCAGCTAAAGAGCCAGATAGCAAACCAGAGCTAATCAGACACATTTACTCCAATGGTAATGTTGCTCTCTCTTTGTATCTGCTGGGTGAGTAAATTGTATTACTTTACATTACCTTTATTTGACGCCACTTTACTTCAGTCTACCTTCTGCTCATTGTCTATTGTTTGCTTGTTTTTCTTGTGTGTTTACTTGTTTGTTTTTTTGCTTTTATTGTAGAAAATGCTATTGTAACAAGGGAATTTCCCCGCTGTGGGATGAATAAAAGTATCATCTTATCTAATCTATAGCAATTGTTAGTTGCTAGTGAGTTAACGTTAGACATATCAACTTTATAAAGGTGGTAATATGTCAAATCCATTTTTTAACGACACCTAAATGGCCACAAAAGAAATCCATGAATGTAGCTTTAATTATCAATGGCATGACATTTTGGGAAAAATACTTTCTTGCTGAGAGTTAGGTGAGAAGATTGATACCACTCTCGTGTGTGTCCGCTAAATAGGAATTTAATTATTAGCCAAAGTAGGCTAAATAAGGATATTTGCCAATATTTATAACTATTGCTTCAATCTCTTAATGCGTTTATTTGCTTTTTACTGTTTATGTATATATATAAAACTATAATAACTTGAAGTGTGCCTGTCCTCAGATCACTTCTGGGAAGCTTTGGGAGGAAAGGCAGACTATCGCACTTCTACCAGACTCAAGGACAAGATGGACGCTCACCCGCCTAGACTCTTCGCCTGCTCCAATAAGACTGGAAACTTCACCGTAAGTCTTTGGTTTGAGCTACCTCTGCTGCCGCTGCAGTCCTTTATTAAAAATAATTTCACAGAAGCGTAATTTCTGGTAAGTTACCTGGCAGATAGTTAGAGTAGGGGTTGAGCTAAACACTGCCGAGACCTAGTACTAATTAACAACTTGCCTTTACCGAAATAATTTCAGTTGATCTGGGTAATTCATGATGGAAGCCCAATGTGATGAAAATAAAGACACTTTCTCAAAATAATAACTTAGTATCTCAAAATAATGAGAAACTTTTCAAAATCTCAAAATACAATTATTAGACATTAGTCATTATTGAGAAAGTTTATCATTTTTCTGAGAATGTTTCTCATTATTTTGAGAATTTTCTTCTTATAATGACTTACAGAATATTTTTTCTTTATCACATTGGCAAAAATGGGCTACCATAATTCTCAGAACTTAGTTAACAGCTTTCATCACAAAAAATGTCCAACGTCAATACAGCTCCACTTACTCGTTGTCCTCCTCTCAGATTGAGGAGGTACCCGGGGAGATGACCCAGGACGACCTGGCCACTGATGATGTCATGATCCTGGACTCCTGGGAGCAGGTAAAGAAAACCAGAGCTTTGTCTGTACCAGACAGATTCAGAGCTAAGTCACTGCAATGAAAGGAACAAATACCCAGTAAATTTTCCCATTTTTTAGGTATTTGTCTGGATCGGAAATGAGGCCCAAGAGGAAGAGAAGACTGACGCGATGGCGTCTGGTAAGGACATCTGTGAGAAAACAGGATATCTATCTGTTAAAAAAATCAAATGTCACCAGAACTTCCCTCTATGTATTTTAATTGTATTTCACAACAATCCTTTGGCATCCAAAACTGACTTTTCTGAGTTCTGTTTAATTATTTATAATCGCTGTGATCCCTCAAACATAATTACTTTCTTATTCAAAATATAAAATGCACCATGTAATATTTTAATTTGAGACATAAAGAGCATATTCACACTACAGAAAAGTAATAAAATCTTATTTTAGATGACATATTTTATTTTATTAAAGATAATATTGTCAAACATCATAGCTTGTTAAGCAAATGCACATTATTCTGCTATGCATTTGTGATTTAACTCCATGACTCCTAGCACCAATTCAAGCTTTTCCTTGTCTTCGTCAGCGGTCCGGTACATCGAGACTGACCCGGCCAACAGAGACCCCAGGACGCCCATCGTCAAGATCAAGCAGGGCTTCGAGCCGCCCACCTTCACAGGCTGGTTCCTGGGCTGGGACCACGAGTACTGGACCAGCGACCCCCTGGAGCGCGCCATGGCTGATCTGGCCCTGTGAGATCTCACCTGACCTTTGACCCCTCTGCTCCGCCGCAAGCACTGAGCTCCAATCATGACACTTTCTTTAGCTGCCAATACACCCAGAAAACTTTTTTACTTATTGTGTTGTTTGTGAGGGCTACAGGTCGATGAAGCAGTGTTTTAATTCACTTTGTCTCGACCAATCACAATAGAGCTTTAACAAATACACAGGCTTCCTCTAGGGTTTGCACTAAAATAAAGTCTGCTGCTTTTATTGAAGCCAATTTGACAATAAAACATGTTCACTAGTGAAATGTAAGGACAACTAAGTCTTTGTGTGCGGCAACATTGGAAAACTCACTGCCAAGAAAAAACTGCTTATAAAAAGCAATACAACCGATGCCTTAATATTCTTTCCTAGTTTACAGGCAATCTGCTTTTTTTTTATAAAAAAAAAGGTACTGTTCCAGAGCATGCCTTTATAAATAATTGTTTGCACATTCAATGCCTCTTATATTTATTTTTTAAATGTCACAGATGCATGCCCAGGAAAGCTTGTGTGATGCAATAGCCAACTTTAAATGGGAAACCAACGCTTTGCTGCTTTACAAACCAGTTATGTCTTCTGTGACATTTTCTAAGGTTTCCCCTGTAATAATTTCAATAAAACCAAAGAAAATGTGAATTGTTGTATGCCTCTGCTTTTAAAAACACTTGCAATACTGTGCTAATACAATGAGTTCAATAGACAAAAATTATTTTTGATAGGTTTTATTTAAAGTCTTTATATAGTTGTATTGTCAGGATAAAACTATATCAAACGTTAGCAAACTGTATAAAAAACAACCATGAATTCTGAACTTAAAAAAAAAGAAGAAAAAAAAAGCGTTATAAGTGATGTGTCTAACATTTTTCACGATACTACTTTGATTTAATGAGCAGGGCTTTTGTGAAAGTCAAATGAGCGAGTTTGAATTTAGTTTTTTCTTTCTCTGAACACAAACGCTCGGTTATCAGCAGCACTATGTCGTGCTATGTGTACTATGTAACCACTTCTCTCTGTAACAGAGTTCAAACTCTAAAGTTTACTCAAGATTCTTTTTATGTAGCTGTGGCAAAATAATACTATCTCTGTTGTAGCAACTCAAATATACAGGAGTTACTGTAGTAAAAATTCTGTAACAGTCTATAATAATTAAAAAAATCTATAGTGCTACTTTAAACTCATTTGTGACCAACCTGAAACTGTGTCTAGTCACAGCTTCACATTTCTGCAATTATATATATATACACACACACACACACACACATAGTATATAGTAACACTACTAAGTCAGACATACTTTAACGTACATTTACTAACACTTCTGTTCTTTGTATGTTAAAGGGAGGAATACATATAATAACTACATGTCAGTTTAAAAGATAAACACAAAGACTAACTTATTTGGCTTGTTTGCACCTGGAAAGAGCGTATGTGACATAGAAATATAATTTTTGTTGCTTAAAAAATATTGTTGCTTAAATAAATTAGACAAACAAAATCCATTAGTTATTTTTGTAAATGCATATAAATATGATATTAGGCTGTTGAAAAGACTTAATGGCAGTAAGTTAAGGCGTTTGTCTTTGCGATAGGTTTCTAACAGCCACCGCTTCTCTTTATTGGTAAAGCCAATAATAGGGAAAAAAATAATAGGAACAACTGACAGCCCTATGATACACACAGTACCACTAGTGTAGCTGATACTGTTGCAGAGTCAATGCTATGGTAATTTGAGGTGTTCCTAATATTTTGTTCATTCTTCTGAATGTAAAATATGCTGTAAATGAATAGAAAGCAGCAAGTAACATCCAGCCTGACTGTTAACCTCTCAACCATGACAGAAGTATTGGCAACTGGAGAAAAGGAGTGTGTGTGTGTGTGTGTGTGTGTGTGTGTCAGTGTTATTATTTGCATGTCACTCCGACCGATCCCTACTTTGTGAAGGGGCTATTTAACACCGCTGCCTACCTCCATTCTAGTTAGCATTTGATAACACAATCCACCTAGATTAGGCCACTGCAGAGGAAGATCTTTATATAATCACTCTATAATCACTCTCATGATGATAATTAGTAGAGAGTACAGTACACTGTATGTCCTGGTACACGTTTGAACCTTAACAGTTACAATGAACGTTTGGTGCCGAGATTGGAATGAAATTTATACTAAACATTCATTGACAACGTTCAATGGCGCAGCGAATGTCTAAATTAAAATTTAAAATGTACCGTTGGTTGTAGTTGACACTACTCTGCAGCCGTCCAGCTGACTGAGCACACTGACTTGGCTTTCTGATTGGCTGTTCGGCCAAACAGATCAGTGCACAAGATGGAAAGAAAAGATCTGAGCAACGCAACCAGGTTAAATTTTTACAACAAAATGACAATTAGAAATTAAGTAACCAAGGATCAAATTGATAATCCACTCCATAGTCAGTTAGTTTGTGTTGCATTTTTCTTTTTTTTGATTTTGAATGCAAACTACAGCTGTGCTCCTTTTACCACAGGAGTCGGAAGCCGGACCTGGGAAGGGTGTCACACCCAGGTTGACCGCGTTCCAGTACAACAAGTGGGAATTAACTGCTATTTCGGTGGAGTTTGCTCTAGCTAGGTTAGGCACGGTCAGCAATACCAGTTGAAATTAGCGTTTTACCGATAGACGATATCATCGCCCATTGGCACAAATGGTTGACTGGCATCACGATGGAGAGCCACCATTAGCACTGCTGGTTCAAAGAGACATGCTTAATAAACACAAGAGGCCTAAATATGTGTGTGTAAGTCATGTGTGGTGTGTTGAGTGTCTGTGCATGTGAACAATGTGATTTGAGACTCCTACTCAGTTTTTCATGAAGCTCTGCATCATCTCTATCGGCAGCGGGAAAATGATGGTGGAGTTTTTCTCGGCGGCAATGGTGTTGAGGGTCTGAAGGTAACGCAGCTGCAGGGCTGACGGAGACTCAGAAATCACCAGGGAGGCCTCCTTCAGCGCCCGCGACGCGTTCATCTCTCCCTCCGCTGCGATCACCTGCAGAAGAAAACAGGAGGCACGAGACTGAAGGTGAGGCATGTCTGCACAAAATCAATACTTATATTTAGAAGTTTTCAATGAATACCTGTGTAAACAGGGTGTGATTTTCCGGGAGGGGATGGGATTTATTTCCCCCGTTCTGGTCTGCATATCCCTGCCTCTGCTAAATTACTTTTTTATTCCCCGAGGGGACGAAATTAATACCCACCGGGTAGCGCTGTAACGTGAACACATGCAACAGAACGATAAAATGTGAGCGGCAGTTGCTGGTTGTATTTAGCAGCTACAGAGCTCCGGGACGCCGGCCAGCAGTTGTTTAGCTGCCAATAGGTGACTGTGAGCTAGGTACAGGAACCGCCAGATGATGGTCCTTTCAGGGGCCAATGTAGTGGAGTTTAGCCAGAAAAAGTTAGCGTAATAAGGAGAGAACAGTTAAGTTTAGGCACAAGGCGACTAGTTAAGTTGAGGAAAAAAAGATAGTGGTTAAAACTCTCCCGAGGCACCAGCAAGCGTTTCCTGGGCGGTTGGTGGGGTCAGGACACCCCCCCCCGAAATATAATTGAAAACATGCTGTGCATTGTAAGTAACATAATGATGAATACTTTAAATATCTAAAAAATGCTTTTTAAATTTAGAAACATTTTAGTCTCCCCTCCCTTGTTTCACAGTAGTTTGGTCCACTGCCTGCTTTACACACAAGTCAGGCCACTCCAGTCGGACCGTAGGAGAGAATGAGAGAGAACACACTGCTAGTAACGTCAGTTGTGGAATGTAGTAAGTAGGCTGTTCAAGGCTATTTGATTCCCATTAACATTGGATGAAGTTGTTCTTTTCTCAAGTAGAAATGATGCTGAGTAACTAATAAATTAGTCATGACAAAAAAGTTTGCTATGTTAGTGTAATATAATGTAATGTTACCTAGTTTGTTTAACAGCCTGTTGGATAGAATTACACCCACTACAACTAATAATAAGCCTAACGTTAATATTGAAGATCTACAGGTTGTGTTTGGCTCAATATGATGTTAAGTGGCTGATCAGTAGGTTTGCTGCAGTTAACCACCAGAGACAGTCAGGTGAAGAGTCTCAGCTAAGGAACAGGGAGACCAGGGACAGTCAGGTGTAGAGTCTCAGGTAAGGAACAGGGAGACCAGGGACAGTCAGGTGTAGAGTCTCAGGTAAGGAACAGGGAGACCAGGGACAGTCAGGTGTAGAGTCTCAGGTAAGCGTGTTGAGCTTAGCTAATATTTTTGGATGTGTGTGGCTTTCATGGTGAGCAGATGAGCTTAACCAGTGACTCACTAACTTACATCTTGATAAGCAAATTTAACAAAGTGTACATTTATTTTATATGGGGTCACTTTTTCAAAATAAGTCATTATGTTTTAAAGGTATTTTTGTGGCTTGACTGTAAACTTAAAAATAAATAAATCGTTTTAAAGAAGAATATTTTGGTTAATTTAGTTTTTTTTCATTGAATCAAGAGAAACCCTGAAAAGAAGGATAACAGTACAGTCTCCATGCTACACTAATGATAGCATTAAGGCTTTCCTCCGTGTACACATATCCACTACAAGTATAACTGTGGCTGTATTACTTGTGTCCCCTTCAAAAATTTTTATTGTTCATGTTTATTGTCTCCCCCCCCCCCCAACTTTTGGATGAGATTGACGTCCATGGTCTCAGGACCACTTTTTGAAGGTCTCGGATTTTATTTCAAGATTGGTCAAGACCACAACTGCCGGGAGATCACTAAACTGCCCGCCCTGTGCATTGTCTGATTTATGTCTCAACATTATCACTGTTATTGGATGAAAACCTTTCTGCTTCAAATGCAACTAATAATATGACTCAATTCTAATTTGTTACTTTTAACCCCCTCTCCCGCCCTCCTTAACAAACGGTGATCTTGGCTCTTGGTGATGACTGATGACAACACTGGGGGTGTTCTACTGAACAGAACCACCTTACCTTGGCTCTGGCCTCACGGGTGGCCTCAGCCTCAGCAGCCATGGCTCTCTGGAGCTGAATGGGCAGCTTGACGTCTTTGATCTCCACCCGCTCCACCTTGATCCCCCAGTCGTCTGTAGCATCATCCAGAGTGGACTGAAGGAGACAGAAAGTGTTCGACATGTTTTCTAAAGTTTCTCTATTGAAATATCTCATTTTGTCAGCATTTGACAGAAACTGGCAACATGTTTATTTATCAGCACTGCAACAAATTGATGTGATAAAAGCAAAAGAAAACTCCATGAAGTTCCTTTCCGTAAAGACAAGATTAGTCCAAAACTCCCTCCTTTCAAAGTCTCTTGCATTTCTTTATTTGTCCAGCAGATGGAGCTCAACCTGAGCGCAAGCTTCCCTCTTGCAGAAAGAAATTACATTAAGAGCACAGTTGGTGTAACAATCCTAAAATTACACACACAAAACTGCTTCCACTACGAGCATCGTAGTAATCCAGTATTTGTTTAATTTCACTTGTATGCATCAAGTATTTCATGCAGTATGTTTTGAGATCACCAACTACAGTACATATTAGGACCTTGTAACAATAAAACAGATAGGTCTCTGTACTTAGTATCATGGCATTGTTGGAGAAAGGAGCTTTGTTCTTACTAAATGTTATAAAAAAAAGACAAAGCTTCCTACTGCAAAAGCAAAAATTAACGTCTGTGGCTGTGCTGCGCGCTTGTTGAATCGGTCTATAAAAAGGCCACTGTGTTTTATGTTTGTGCTGTAACAACTACGGCTATTGAACAGAGATTCAATCTTGATTCTCTTAATGCAGTAGCAAAGGATACACTGTTGGCTCACAGATACAGCTTAAGCAATCAAATCACTGACCCACAGAAATATCAATTGTGTGATTAAAGTTGCTATCCAAATAGCCTATCAATTCAGCCAGATGCCAAGGCCAGATGATGGCAGCAATGCACACTTTGCCATTTGAGTTTGAGTAAACTGGCTCTAAGCAAGGTGGCACTGTAATCCTGCATTCTGTTTCTCCTCAGTCTGTGTTGTTGGAGTCTCATATTATTGCCTACATTTATTTTTACTGACTCAATAATGTGTTTTCTGCATTGTGCTTTATAGTCCATTATTTCAGGGGTCTAGCCATTTAGTTTCTCTCAAGAACAGCAGATTTACTACATCGCCCTTTCTAACAATCATATGAACTGTATTACAGTGAAGAAATGTCAGCACATTGACCGTTGACATTGAAGGATTGGCATCATGTCATGTAAGAGACTAGGTTTTAGCAAGATGGATCATTTTTTAGTGTGATTGCAGAGCTGGGTGATGGTTTTCTGTGGGTCTGTCACCTTCAGAGATGCCTTTGAAATGACAGAATATTAAATATTTACCAGTGCAGCTTAAAATTATACTTCAACTTGTACAATATGTATTATTATAAAAACAATGTATAGACTTATAATTTATTTAACCCATTTTGCTCTTTCAAGAGCATAGGTGATTCATAAACTTTCTCCAGCTGGTTCAGTGTCAGGCAGTCTTCTCTGCTTTATTCCAGGATTATGATGTTTTTCTTGAGGTCTGCCTACACAGACCTTTCTCCAGCTGTTCATTGGGTCTTCCTGGCTTTCTTTCCCCTTGCAGGTTCCAGGTTAAGGACTGTCTGGTCTTGTTGGAGGGGGGTTTTCTCAGGGTATGCCCAATCTAGCTGCATTTCCTGCGTTTGATTTGTGTTTCAATCGGTCCTTGTTTAGTGATTTACCAGAGCTCATCACTAGTTATTGTGTTTGGCCAGTAGATTCCCAGGATGTTTCGTCTGCTATCTGGGAAACTTTACTGACTTGATAGATTGTTTGGATGTTTTGGGCGCCAATCTTTGTGGTGTGTTAGGTTGCAGGGAGGGGATCAGCTGTGCAACTTCCATTCGGCTTTCATTATGCAGCTTCATGTTTGTCTGTTGAGAGAAACCTTCCACTTCCAAAACTTGCAAAAAAAAATTTATGAATATTTCTGTAATTGTTTTTGTTCCACTAAGTGGATGATTGGTTCACCTAGCTACCAGAGCCCCGTTAGCCAGCATGTTTTGGGTGCATCCAGGCTGGCTTTCATGGTTACCATAGTGGCCGGGTGGCTAAACCACCCACCATACTTTGCCCTGCCTGGCGATCCCGTACATTACCTGTTTCCACCTCTCACGACTTGGACGAGGGGTTGGGTTTTGAGAGGCAAGACTACACATGAAATATTCCCTCTCAATCATCAATTATGACATAGTAAAATTGTGTGGTGGTGTCTGCATCTGAAGAGACACTACCCTCTGCCTACATTTTCCATTTTCTTCTTGTTTTTCTGAGTGTGGAACGTTTATGAGCGTCAGCAAAGAGCCTTTGGGCCTTTATTTATTTATTTATTATTTATTTGATTAGGACAATGCACATTAATGAACATTTCTGTAAATGCGCCAGTGTTAGCCAATTGGCTAGTTTTCAACTGTAGTCCTACCGAGGATGCATGTCTTTTATGGTGGGAAGAAACCGGAGCACCCGGTGGAAACCCACGCAAACACGGGGAGAACATGCAAACCCGGAACGACCTGGATTCGAACCAAGCACTTGCTGTGAGGCAGAAGTGCTAACCACTTAGCCACCGTGCTGCCCTTTGGGTATGTAACCCCCAGCCAATAACAGTTTACAGGGTGTGCGGCCACGTTCTCATTCCAATCCCACCGCCTTATCTATCAGCTTCTCATACCGACACATACAGTGCCTTGCGAAAGTATTCGCCCCCCTTGAACTTTTCAACCTTTTGACACATTTCATGTTTCACATAAAGATATAAAAATTTTATTTTTGTGAAGAATCACCAACAAGTGGGACACAATTGTGAAGTGGAACAAATCTATTGGATATTTAAACTTTTTTAGCAAATAAAAAACGAAAAGTGTGCGTGAAAAATTAGTTCGCCACCCTTACTTCAGTGGCAGGCACAACCATTCCAGAAGTTCAGCGAGGATCTCTGAATGATCCAATGTTGTCCTAAATTACTGATGGTGATAAATAGAATCCACCATTGTGTGATCAAGTCTCTGTATAAATGCATCTGCTCTGTGATAGTCTCAGGGTTTGTTGAAAGACAGAGAGCATCATGAAGACCAAGGAACACACCAGGCAGGTCCGTAAACTGTTGTGGAGAAGTTAAGCGGATTTGGATACAAAAAGATTTCCCAAGCTTTACATCCACAGGAGCACTGTGCACAGCGATCATTTGAAATGGAAGGAGTATCAGACCACTGAAAATCTACCAAGACCTGGCCGTCCCTGTAAACTTTCAGCTCAGACAAGGAGAAGACTGATCAGAGATGCAGCCAAGAGGCCCATGATTACTCTGGATGAACTGCAGAGAACTACAGCTGAGGTGGGAGGTCTGCCATGGGACAACAATCAGTCGTACATGCACAAATCGGCCTTCATGGAAGAGTGGCAAGAAGAAAGCCATTTCTCAAAGATATCCATAAAAAGTCTCGTCTAAAGTTTGCCACAAGCACCTGGGAGACACACAAACATGTGGAAGAAGGTGCTTGGTCAGATGAAACCAAAATCGAACTTTTGGCCACAATGCAAAACGATATGTTTGGCGTAAAAGCAACACAGTCATCACCCTCAACACCCACCACCCACTGTCAAACATGGTGGTGGCAGCATCATGGTTTGGGCCTGCTTTTCTTCAGCAGGGACAGGGAAGATGGTTAAATTGAGGGGAATATGGATGCAGCCAAATACAGGACCATTCTGGATGAAAACCTGTTGGAGTCTGCAAAAGACCTGAAACTGGGACGGAGATTTATCTTCCAACAAGACAATGATCCCAAACATCAGCAAAATCTACAAAGGATGGTTCACAAATAAACGTATCCAGGTGTTAGAATGGCCAAGTCAAAGTCCAGACTGAATCCAATCGAGAATCTGTGGAAAGAACTGAAAACTGCTGTTCACAAATGCACTCCATCCAACCTCACTGAGCTCGAGCTGTTTTGCAAGGAAGAATGGGCAAGAATTTCAGTCTCTCGAGGTGCAAAACTGATAGAGACACACCCCAAGCGACTTGCAGCTGTAATCGCAGCAAAAGGTGGCTCTACAAA
>NC_045748.1:1963695-1978821 GCF_008692095.1 Etheostoma spectabile | reverse complement strand
AAGGGGGCCGAATAATTTTGCACGCACCACTTTTCAGTTTTTTATTTTTCTAAAAAAGATTTAAAATATCCAATAGATTTTGTTCCACTTCACAATTGTGTCCCACTTGTTGGTGATTCTTCACAAAAGATAAAAATTTTATATCTTTGTTTGAAGCCTGAAATGTGTCAAAAGGTTGAAAAGTTCAAGGGGGCCGAATACCTTCGCAAGGCACTGTAAGTCTAACTGACACAGAAAAACAGGATGAACCTCTGCATTCGCACAAACTCCAGCAAAGGGGCACATTCCCACGGACGTCTGTGTGTTTATTTGTGCTTTAGAACGTGTAAGGAACCTAGCAAACAACAGCTGGCGGCTGTGGCATGTGTGGCATGGATGTAGAAAAAGGATGACACACCTTATTTAGCATATTAGATGAACTACTCTTACCAGCATACAGTATTAAAAATTCTAATATCCAACCTACCAAAAAAAAGGTATGTACAGTCACTTTTTCAAAAAGTTAAGATTGACTAAATCATATTAGGGTTACACTATATTTTGTTTAATCTACAATGTAATGTGCGCATGCGCAATGGTCACATCGCATGACGTTGTGATGTTGACGCTAAAACCTTTTTGCTGCTTGATAGAAAAGTAAACTTTCACCGTTCTCCTTTTACATTATTACCGTCCAACAATTTCCCTTTAAGACAGGTAGCCATGTGGGCAGCGTGTGTATGTGACATAATGTTAGTCCAACAGGGTTTATTGTTATGGGAAGTGAGGCTCTCCGCGTGTAGAAAAGTACTGTGACACATACTTTTCTATAGTAAAGCTACAGTAGTCAGTGTTTTATGTTCGCTGCACAGACAAAATATATCACCTGATTAATGCAACGTTGTCACGACGTCTCATGGCCATTTCTCACCGCATAAAGCTGCTACCAGCCAGGCTAAAGCTAATATAGTTAGTCTAAAGAAACAAGGCGTCTGTCCCAACTAATGTTACAGTTTGGAGCCATGATGATGGAAACGTAACACTAATCTACTACAGAAGCCTGTTTCTGATACGACATGATTTACACTGATTTAAGTGTTCTTGGATACACAATGTGTTGCTACTGTGTGCCATGCAGGTCTGCATGCACAGCAAACCACCAATCACAATCAATGTTGATCAATTTATCTAACAAACAAGCAGGCCCCACTAGTCAACCACAACCTGAAATTTAGAGGAAGCAACAGTCATGCATTATTAATGTTATTCACTTTAGCCTGGATTGATATTATATTAATAGACTGGTGTCATATCAGTCAACCAGCGTATTTCTACCTAATTTCCCTCTCCAAAATCACTTCAGAAGAGTAACATTAGTTACAGCACTTACTTTCTTTGGTAATTGTAAATTATTAAAGTTCAACAAAGAAACGTTACACATAAGAAAAGTTCCTTTTTCATTTTGGTTTTCTATGTAGATGCACTCCCTTATAACATCACCCCTGTAGTAGAGAATGATTTATTATTTCAAAATAGAGCTATTTATGTCATCTTGAAAAAAATTGTCTTTTTTCATATCACAACATATATTGCATTAAAAAATTAGCGCAATGTCAGTTTTTCCCCCCCAATATTGTGCATGCCTATTCATAGTAGTTCAAACCCATTTAGATTCAATCAAATGCAATGCAACCCATATAGTGTAATGCGTGAGTCTGAGATCCAGTAAGCTCTGATTGTTGCATACGCATTTGCTGCCAGCAAAGTTCACACGCCTGTGGTCAGAGAAAGTTTCATACACAGTTGTGTCTTGTACAATTGACGTTGCTCCACTTGTTTGCTCACTAGTGTCCTCCTCCATTTTATTTATTAGCTTAGTTTACTGACAGGTAAATAGGGCATGCAATAGGTATTGCAGATAGTGAATTCTGATGTGTATGGTCAGGAATTTCAGTCAGTATTTTATTTTTTCCCCATGTTCGAAAAAAGGGCAAATTTAGAACAAAATGTGACAGCCCTAGTACAGATTGACATTTCTGGGAAGCATGTTAGCGCTTGCATTTTGTTTTGGACCACAATGCCAGTTATTAGTGTGCATAACTGCTACCATACCTGCATACTGTGTGCAATTTCTTCACGATCAGACAGGATCTCTGACAGGTTCTTGGTACCCAGGACGTTCCTCAGGGTGGTCTGGGCCAACAGCCGTGTAGCAGCATCGGCATTAGTGATGTTAGCCACAGCCAGAGTAGCATTCTGGACCCGGTAGTACACCACACCATCAACACTCACTGTGACAGAGTCTTTGGTCAAAACCTGAGAGCAGGATAGTGATTTAACACACGTTAGAAAATACAGAGGTAGAAATTGTTTTGTGATGTTATGAGGAAATTGTTCTATGGAACTGTTCAAAACATTTGTATTATTGTCTTATTTGCCAAAAAGTGGTGGCCTATATCAATCTGCACAATTATTTTGATGTCCTTGGAATTACTGTGAATGTGACAAAGTATTTGTTTAATGTAATTGAAAGTGTGCATGTCATACCTCTTGCGGTGGGATGTCGAAGGTGATGGTACGCATGTCCACATTAATAAAGCTGTCAGTGCACGGCAAGATGAAGAACAGCCCTGTGGAATCACAAGCATTCAAATAGTTTTAACAAAGACTAAAGCCACTGTAAACACAATAATGAGGAAGCGTCTTCACAAATGTTTGAAAACACCGGGATGAATGAAATTCTGGCATGAGGCCAAGTCAAGCTCTCTCTTTATAAGACTGCAGCTGTGCTGACAGCCAGGCAAAGCTGCGGATATTTGCAGCTTTCATAAGCCTGTTTCAAGTCACAATGATTGAATTAGTGCATTAAACAATACCAGGCATGTGCCTGAGTGAAGCAGACATGTGCTAGGTGTGCAATCATTTAGCAAACATTAATGCCTCAATGGTTTGAGACTGGTGGGCTGCATTTCCTGTCAAGATATTGTGTATTTAAATGGTGAGATCACAGCCATCTGTTCAGGGGGGGAACGGAAGACAACAGCAGTCTCCTCTTGCCGTTTTTTCATGACATTTGCAGCATTCTCAACGATTACATTTCCTGTCAGACAAGTAAAGAGACCTCAGATGCTCCCACACAGACTCTGTAAACCATCTTGTTGCAGTGGAAAATTCCACAGACAAGCATCCTTGAAAAAGCTGTGCTTTCAATAAACATCTCTGTTTATGGCAGAAGAGAAGTGTATACCGAAGCGAAATGTTCCCCAAACACAGCCTTTCCATTTTATGACAAACTATCCTGGTGAGCCAGTTTCAACCTTAATATACAGGGAAATGTTCGAAGTCACTAAATGTAAACAGCTGTAGGTGGAGAGGGAGCCAGATTATGAGCGTGAGGGTAAGGGGCATTACAGGAAACCAAATGCTGAATTCAACTTTGACGTTGGCTCCTCCAGCTCCTCAGGAATGTGAAGTTTGCTGGCAGAGAGCTATTATTACTCCATACTGTCATTTACAGAGTCCCATGGCACTCTGAGGAGTCACATCTCAGCATTTTAAGAGGACACTGCCTGGTTTTTAGATCCCGTAAAACAAGAAATCAAAGATAAGAAGACAGTGAGTTATGAGATGTATGCAAATTATTGCTCATGGGAGTTTTTTTTCCTTAAACAAATTCACTGCCTTTCAAAACAAAAAGTCATATCACTGAGAATAGAATGATTAAATAATTCAGACATTGAACAGAAACGTAATGCAGACATATGGCTCTGTGGACTGGGAGCCCACATAGCCCAGTGAACTTGTGTCTACTGTAAGTGGTAGCATGCCACTTGGTTGAACTTTGTTATTATTATTAGGCCAACACATTTTTAGGTTTAATTTTTTACCATGACTTGCCTTTTGTCATCCTGCCAAGCAAGAAGGGGATGGGTGGGAAAGCACAGTAAGGCCCCCCCCCTCGTGTGATCCTCCCTATGCTTTCTTTTAAGAATTTTTAGCAGCATGGCTTTGAGGATTGTGGTTTTGAATAAAATGTCTCATCTACTATTGGATGGATTGCCATGAAGTTTAGTACAGACATTTATGTCACCCTCAAGTTGAATTTTAATTCCCTCGGTGATTCCCTGACTGTTTCTCTAGTACCGTTATCAGACCATATGTTTTCTTACCAATACCTTGCTTAAATAATCAAATACCTGCAAAGTTAATAACATCTTCATTAGTTATAGCTGTACTTAGTGTTTAATGCCAAGTAGCTAATGTTGGCATGCTAACATGTTAAAGTAAGACTGTGTATATGATCACAACTGCTTAGCATCACCATGTTAGCATTGCCATTGTGAGCATATTAGCATGCTGATGTTAGCATCCAGCACACTGCATAGCACATTTAGGAATTCCTAGCAGACACTAGCCACTGTAATTTAGGTTTAGAAGGTTGACAATCAAAAGAATTGCAAGCAACAACGAATATCGGGCCCCCCAAGCCCACAAACTCAGTACAGTAGAGGCTTTGCGTGTTCGGACAGTGACGCTTTTTAATTTTTTTTTATTTTTTTTTTATTGTTTGGCTTTATACACCAGCACTGAAATTATGCAATGACGACAAGGTTAAAGTGTCTGAATTTATGCTTTAAAGGGATTGTTCATTCATGTATTTTGAATACACTAACTATGGATACGTACCTCATTTAACCCCAATTTAAAATATCCAAATCCTCTCTATGGTTGTTTAATGTTTCATATATTCAAAGTGTAGGACTATATTTAAAGAAATCCTCCAATTTCAGGACAATGATCCTAAACATACTAATAAAAGGCAGCCACAGAGCTTTCTATGGCCAAGAGTGGAAAAACTGTCCAAGTCCGTCAAATAACCTCAATCCAACCAATCATGTGTTTCACCTCTGAAGACTAAAGACAAAGAGCCCCTGGAACAAGAAAGAAAGGGCTGCAGTAAAGGCTTGGCAGAGAATCTGCCAACTGTCTGCTGATGACTCTGTGTTGTTAAGTCTGTATCTGACTAGCTGGAGAGGGCAGTGAACTACAGTGCAGAGCCAAAATTTGACAGTAAGTGAATTAACTGCATTAGAGACAACAGACAGTGGCCTTATAGTCCTGTTTGTTCACTTGGGGTCTATAACATCATCTTGCCATGAACATACGGCCCAAACAATGAGTGACGGATGCACTGTATGAATATATAATTGTATTTAAAAGCTGGTTGATATGATGAACATACAGGAAGTCAGTTCATATTTTTTTTTGGTTTATGCTGCCTGTAAGCCAGTGGTTTACATATTCCGCTAAATGCCTCTACAAAAATAAATACAAATACCATATAAAAGAGGGGAGGAAAACGCCAGTTTAGAAGCTTTAGAACATAAAACACTGCAAGTTTACATTTAATGAAACTGAACTTAAGCATGTTAAACAACTGGTCCCAGAGATATTCTAGAGGAAGTTCTTCTTCTATGAAGCAGATATTATAACGTAATAAAGTAAGACGTTTATCATCACACAATTCACAATATCTTCAAGGCTCTGAACCAAATAACATTTGGTTTGTTGAGTTTCACACTGCCTATTCAGCAGCAGTAGCAACGGGACTTGTACGTCAAACAAATGTCAAGACAATGAACATGCCGTTCTTTAAGTGATGAAGATGAGTGTAAGATAATCACGTGGGACATACATACACTGCAACCATGTTTGAAGTACATTTGGAGAGTGTAAACATGTATATAACAGGTGTATATAAAAACATTTCTGACCTGGACCTTTGGCTCCCCCTCGCAAAATGCGCCCCAAGCGAAAGATAATGGCTCGCTCGTACTCCTTCACAATCTGTGTACCGAGACAAAGACAAACCACATAAATGGCTAGTTATGTACTCATTTTAGTTCAAAGTAAACGCAAGACAATGAATACACATAATACAGGGGATGAGCCTGCAGTATAAACTCTAGACTGAATAAACAGTAGGCCATCCCCAGTAATTTACTGTACTATCCCAGCTAGCTTTGCTTGTAAAAAATAAAAGGTGCATTTGACCAGCAGCTGACCTTAATACACATCCATATGGAGATGGGCAGAGTAACCAGCATGAGAAGAATGGAGAGCGCGACCAACAGCCAGCCACACAAGCCAATGTCAGAGTCAGAATGCTCCAAAGCTGGGGGGAAAAAAAGACAGATAATGCACTAAAATAAATTCCATTGATTTTAAATCATCCGTGGAAATATATATTCTGAATTTAAGATATTTGTAGGCAGTATTTTCTTTCAGATTTGACTCTTCATTTTCTGTTGCTAAAAATACATTTCTAATCCAATTATGCATCAGATCAACTTTTCATCCATCTTCTTTCAATGTGCATCTTTAGTGAGGTTTAATGTAACCTCCACTCACGGCCACGTACACACACACACACACACACACACACACACACACACACACACACACACACACACACACACACACACACACACACACACAAGGCACTTGTTAGACTTGTTAAGACTTGTGGGTACTATATCTGCCTTTCATGCAACATTTGCCAGAGTCAAAATCAGCGGACATGCAACCATTCAATGCATAAGATCCGTACCTTCAACCTCATACTCATGCGTGCTTGAACCTATAGACAAAATCATATGTCAGGGCGCCATTGAACGACTTACACTAGTGTAACAGTAGTTAGCTAGGTACAAAATAGTTAAACAGTAACCGATAATGTTACATGGTATACATACTTCACTAATTGTCCCGGATTTTTGCTGATGCTGCTTTTATGTCTCTAACGGTACGTCACTGATAATATAATCAATACTGATTATACCACAGGGCTTCGCAAGCTGATCCCACCCTGTGACTCAGGGTATCCAATGGATTTCAGCTACAAGGTTAGCTAGCTGTCAATTCCTAAACATCACTAGAATTAGCTGGCGTTTCAAGATGTCAATGAACAGTTTTCACCTAAAACGGACCCATGTATCTTCACCGAATAACGTTAACAAAAAAGATAACCTCAAAGAAACAGAAGCTGCTTATCCAAAGCGTATATAGTTTTTTTTTTTTTTAAACAACCACTGTTATTCTATTATTTAAAAAGGTATTTTTGTTTCGAGTTGGAACATTTACTGTAGCTAAGGACTCATGGCACGTTACCTTTAACGTATGTTATCTTGGTAATATTAGCTAGCTTGTAAGTAGAGTGGGCAAATTTACGTCAGCTTTAGGTGGTCAATGTTAGCTATTATGAGCTAACCATAGAAATAAAAATGGAGCTAACATTAACTGCTAACGCTACGTTTGATATGTGCTTCCACACCAGGTAAAGTCTAAGCTATATAACGTTAGCATTAATGGAAGAGTTAAATAACACTAGCCTTCACTTTCGATTAGTTAGCTAGCTAGCTAGCTGAATGAATACTGGTGCCCTCTGTGACCAAGCTGCCCAAAATAGCACACTTAACGTTAACATTATAATGTTAAAGTGAGCAAGGGTTAACGTTACCTGCTTGACGTTCTCGTCTTCTGTCTTCTTCATTCTTCTTCCTCATTGCAACTCTTTCGTTGTCTGAATCCATAGTTAACGCCAAATTAAAACAACGGTAAACCTGTCGCTATGTTTACTGGACCGACCGTGCCCCAATTAAGCTGCTGCTGAAGAGGGGGCCTGTTTTACCCTGAACAGAGACTTGTAGGTGCTGTGACGCAGACTGTCTCATAGACTTTGGTTCTACATCCATGCATCTATGGAGCCAATGGGCGTGGTTCAGCCTTCAATTATAGTAGACCAAATTCATATTTCGTCATCCCCACTGCACGCCCCTGACGCCTGTTTTGGCCATAGACTGTATATTTATTAACGGTCTATGGTTCTGGCACTATGTAATTGTGTAACTCTGGGGAGCAGGTACAATCCATGGATGTATTAAAAAAAAAAAAAACTGGAGATAGCGTTTGAGGTGCATGAAGCCACATAAGTTAAACTTCCTCAGTTAAAAGCATCTAAAGGATCGGCGTTGCTTCTGCATCATGGGGCTCATAGAGCAGGCTCACCACTGGGACCTCTGAGCTGGCTACTTCTGGTTTAGCGCTCCACTAGTTTCGCATTAGGCTCGTTAGAGATGAGCCACGTCTGCGCAGAATCAATCACCGGAGATAGCCGCCCGTTGCATGCCGGTTAGATTTGTGTCCGACTTACCAAGTCCACGAAGCGCAGCTCCTAAGGCGCCATTTTAATGCTACAAATCACTCACCCGCCGTTAACATTCCGTTGACTGACATTCATTTTGGCACCACTTTGACAGCGAATAATCTTACGTCTGAAGCGTTTAAAAACTTTCTAAAGAAATACGACAATGTATAAAAAGCTCCATTACCTTATACCTCACGTTGTGATTTTTGTAAAATAGGCTAACAATTGAATCATAACCAAACGACTTACTGTCGCATAGTCAACAAGTCATTGTATTGTCAGAGAAGCTTGTAGACTGTTTTGACTTACATTAGCTGTTAACTAGCATTTTTAGTTAGCAGTAATTAGCCTGTGTCTATGTTATCTCCTCACGTATACCTACGCTCTCCATTTCTGCAAGATACAGAATGATTGAGATTTCTCTTGGAACAGCTACCAGAAGACTTACAACTTTCAGACAGCTTGCTCACGTCACTTCGGCGTCGGCAACCTCAGTTGGGATTTAAATTACCGTTTGTCTGATTTCAAGGCTTATTCTGTACAGAACACATGTTGTGTGGCTGACAGTCACGTTTAGAAGTCAGAGAGACTAAATCTGTTCAGATTACGGATCATATACAGTCTGTTGTTAGTTAAAATAAGCCTTTTGAGAGCTACTCTGTCATAATTAAAACTGTAGACTGTGTACAAGCTGATATGTGGGTCTGATAACATTTTATTAAATCGGAATCGTACCACAGTGTTTCTGTCACTTCCTGTTCAGCATGAAGGCTACAGGAATCTGGTGGAAACTGTCTGATTTGAGAGTGAATTTTTGTCACTGCCCCCAGCTGCTGCAGCCTGCACTCTACTTTACAGGCGAGGCGCAGCTGCGAAGTAGCTTAGAAATATACTGTACCCTATACATGCAGCAGGCACTAACACAATGTTCTGTGTTAAGGTCAGGCATTTAGTCAATTTTTAAAGACTTTCCCAAATACCAACAGTGCTGTGTGCAGTGGGGTTGTCTTCTCTGTGGCACCTGGTATCTAAATTAGCCAGCACTTTAAACTGGCTGATATCAGCTGGCTATTTATAGGCCACTGTGCAGAATTAAGTTAACAGGTGAAAGCAGCGTCCATGTCCAATCAGTAGCCATGCCTGTTTCTATACAGTTTCAGAGCATGTTTAAAAGGTCCCATGGCATTAAAATGTCACTTTATGAGTTTTTTTTTAAACATTAATAAGCTCTCCCCCAGTGTGCCTATGGTACCCCAGTAGCTAGAAATGGTGATAGGTGTTAACCAAGCCTCGGGTATCCTGCTCTGCCTTTGAGAAAATGAAAGCTCAGATAGGCCAATCTAGAATTTTGCCCCTCATGAGGTCATAAGGACCAAGGTTACCTCCCCTTTCTCTGCTTTAACCACCCAGAGAATTTGGCTCAACCATGAGAGAGAGACATCATGGCTTTGAAACTAGCAAAGTGGTAGTTGGTCAAGGCCACCCCCTCCACCTTGCCCCCCCCCCCCCCCCCCCCCCCCCCCCCTCCTCAATAGCCACAGACTCAGAAATGGCACATACTAAGGAAAGCTCATTGTGGGACTGGCTCTAGAAGCTGTAATTCTGCACCAAGGCTGAATTTCGAGAAAGAGACCTCAGATACGGTATTAGGGGACCACTAAGGTCTATATAAAAACATCCAAAGAGCACCATGTCATGGGACCTTTAAGAAAAATTGGAAACTAGATGTATTTTGGTTTGTCACTTGACTTGTGGTAAGTGACAAAAAAAATTTGAAGAGGCTGCAGCAACAAAAAATCTTAAGAACAAATGTGAAGCTTCAAAATATATACATAAAAACACAATGAGCGCTGTAGTCATGGGAGTGAAAATGGGCATTACATTTTTTTGGAAGGAGTGTAAGAAACTTTCAAATAAAGCATGTTGTCATTATTAACATGAAACTTAAAGGAGAATTCCAGTCAATTTCAACATGTAGCTCTGTTGTTTGTACATTTGGAGTGCTGTCAGTAGCAAGAAAAATGAAACCAACCGGTGCTGTCTACACAGAGTTATCCTCCTGCTAGATTGTGCACCCAACAGGCTTAAACAGGGCAAGTTTTAAGCTTGTTTTTAGCCTCTAAACATGTTCAAAATGTCAATGTGACAGAAAGGCGCGTTTCAACTGGCGCGGAGTTCACCAGAAACTAGGAAATAAACAGAGATATGTGCACTGGCTGAATCAACACAACCTTTATGCCTGTCTGTACTCTACTCTACTGCAGTCAAATTCACTGTGTTCACTTGGACTGCACATGGGTAGGCACTTGTAATGACATTTTGAGCATGTTTAGAGGCTAAAAACATGTTTAAAACTTGCCCTGTTTAAGCCTGTTGGGTGCAAAATCTAGCAGGAGGATAACACGGTGTAGACAGCACCGATTGTTTTCATTTTTCTTGCTGCTGACAGCACTCCAAATGTACAAACAACAGCTACATACTGAAATTGACTGGAATTCTCCTTTAAAGTTTCATTATTCATTTCATAACAAACCAAGTTTGTTTTTCTTTCAATTTCTTTTATTTCATTATAGATGAAAACGCATTCAGAAAGAAGTATTTATATAGAAATCCGGCTTTAGTGACCACTGGTGTCAGGATAGTCTTCTATGTGGCTGCCTAGAAAGCTGGTCCCGGTCAGGCTGCCTATCAGTCTGTAAGCTGGGCAAATATTGCCCACAAACACTCCAGTCATACCTTTTGTAATGTGCTGAAATGTTTATTTAGTTAATCCTAAAGTCATGTGGTTCTTCAGTTCACTTTGTATTGTTTTCTTTAGTTTGCAATCATTTATAATGTAACTGAAATTGCTGTTTAATAAGAGAGTTACCCTCAATCAAAATAAATTGTTATCAAACTGGTGCAAATAAAGAAAATAAAAATATTTTTTTCTAAAATTATCACGGTAATTTAAATCACCATAGATATCCCAACAGCACATGCACAAGCTATGATACAAATGCTGAGGTTATAATCACAACATATGAAAAATACATAGATACCAAAGCTGATTGATCTGTAAACAACAATTTGAGAATTGCTACAGTGACTTTTTTTTCTTCTTCTTCTTTTTTAGATCAATCCATATTTGTAAGCCCCTTTAGGCTCAGCACCAACTATTACAGTGACAGACCCACTGGTGGAGTTCAGGTGGTGGCCTGCACAGAAAATCCAGGCAATTCCAGTAAGTGTGATTATCCTGAGAAAGCGAAGGGAAGGTGGCTATGCATGTTGGAGTGGTCTAGAGCTCCATCCCATCTAATCCTCTTTTAATTAGGGTGAGAGAAAACGCGGGACCCCTCCTGGATTAGTCACAGCACATTGACAAAGCACCAGGCTGGGACCAGTGTACTGGACTGGTGGCCAGTGTGGCCTGTTAGGTACAGTGGAGACCCTCTCAAGCGTAAACAAAAAAAAAAAGAATCCCTGTCGTTTCCCTGCGGTTACCTGGAGCTTGGTCTTCCTGCTTCTTTAAACCAAAGTGTCTCTGGTGAACTGGGAGGATAAGTTACAGCATATGATTCACTCATCTCCAATCCTTCCCCCACTTTTCACTTTCACTTGATAGGCTACTATATCTGCGCGGTCACACTTGCTCCCCATTATCCACCCTTTTTGCTAATCCTACAGGGTACTTTGCCCTCCGCGTTATCTCACCCCATCCCTAACTATCTGTCTTCATGCTCTATCTGTCCATTTCTCCATCACTCCTTCTTTTCTTGGCCAATAATGGAGGCTCAGCCTCATGCTGATGGGGATTGTGGTGAACAAAAGAATCAATTAAGAGATAGATAGTTTTTGCGGTCTACTCAGATCTTTGAAAATGTACATTTATATAAGCCAGTTTAATGTAACATGGTGCAAAGTGATACAATCAATACTAGATTACAAGTTATTACAGTGCTTAAGTGCTTCCCGTATTTCCCCAAGGGGATAAATAAAGATTCTATCCATCCATCCATCCATCCATCCCAAGGTCTACATGCAGAAGAATGTAAATGCAAGTGGCTCACGCACATATAAATGAATCTATGTTCTGTAATAGTTTAAAAATAATTGTGAGTCAGAGATGCTTTAGTATCTTCCAATGGGAAAAATCAACTGACCATATAAAATGAATCCCATCCAAAAATAGAGACAAACATGCAGCTGGCATATATGATATGAGTCTGTATGTGACATCTTTTCTGCAGGTGATGCTGTGAAAAGCCTTTGTGGATTGATAACATGATGTATGAATTCATCATTTCCCCATGAATAATAACTGTCCAAGACCATCCGCATACAGTGTATTGTTTGTTGGTTGTGTTCTGAATGTGTGAATGCAGTATTTCCCTACATGTTGTTCATATCAGATCAGTCAGGAGATTTTTGGAGATTTTATAAATGGTACATACGTGACTGGAAAAATTACTTTGACCAATCAGTGAAAACATGAGAACCAGGTGTTGCGCTGCTCATTCAGCAAAGTCTGAGTTTTCAATGCCGATACATGCAATCTCAAGATTCTAATTAAATGGGGACATGTATGTGTTTCCAAAATTTGGTGAAAATCTCATCAGTATCATCTGAGATATTGTGTGTGATGTAGCCCTAGTTCTAGACGGCTTGTTTTTTTTGTTCTCGATTGTAGATTTTCCAGATAGATTTATTATGGTACCTCTCAGGCTCTGAGCTCTAACACCTGTTGAGAAACAAAGCTCCCCAAACAGGAGTCTTTTATTTCACTGTAAATGCAAAGCTCACAGTGGTGGAGACTTCTCAGCTCAGCTGGTTAATGCTAAGGAGGATGAGGTGAAGTGAGGTGGCTGGGATCAGAAACGGACAAACTTCAGGAACCTTCAGCTCTTCCTGCCTCTCAGCCTGTAACACTGGGTGGCAGTGTGCCCCTCTAAACACAAATCTGTCACCTTCTGTCTCCATCAGAGGAGCTCAGTCTGTGAGGAGTCAGGTTGCTTTGGAGGATACCTCAAGTGATCTGTCTGCAGATTGTGAAATATCCTAAAAAAAAACCTTTACCACTGTCTAAATAACTGCCCATTATTTGTATTCACTTTTATGCATCCAGATATGAATAATGTCTCAAAAATGAACTTGCTTGCTAGATTTGCACTTGCTAGTGCAAAAAATTATAGATTATTAAACACATGCTTGAAGCCAAAGTAAGGACAACACACATTTAAAGGAAGTTGCTATAAAGTTTTGTTTGATTTAAACTATCAAAAAAAGTCAATTGTATAGAAATAAATCTTAATTTGTTGGTAATCACTGTGAAATGTAGGATTATATATATATATATATATATATATATATATATATATATATATATATATATATATATATATGTATAATATCCTATATATATCCTTTTTGTAAAGCTACAATGGGTCTTGTGAATTCATTTTACAAAACCTATTATAAAGACTTTTGAAAAAATTGATTGGTATCCCATTTCAAATCTGCATAATGTAAAACCCCCAAAACATGCTTGACGTTTGAACCGATTGATTTAAAATGCATTAACAAAAATTTGAAACACCTTTGTATTTTAATCATTTCATTACAAAATATAACTAGACAAAGCTAGTGGTTTATCTATTCTGAACTGACCTTTGAGTGGCATTAGCAGCAAGTGGTAACATTACATTTTGTATAGATGGCACATACCGTGCACTAACCCATAATGCAGCCGTTGTTCTGTTCACTGTATCGGCCATATACGCCGCAGTCTATTATAATCCAACAGGATGACAGTCACAGACGAAGCCGGAGGGATTTATCAACTCTGTATGAAGGAGCAAGTAGGGTCAATTATAAAATCACACTATATATTTTCTCTCCTTTCTGTTTCTGCACAGTTCCACAATTATCAAAAGCTACATAAAAAAAAATCAATTTCCATTATGATATATAATACCAGATTATCCTGAAAAAGTAACAACAACTGTGAATAAGCCTCCCAACATATGATTTTACTCCAAAAGTTGACAGTGAAGATTGAGGCCAGAGAGGTCACAGCGAAGATAAGCTGAGAACTTGTAAATCCTGTCAATCTGTTTTCAAATTACTGCAGTAGCAGCATGCGAGGTGTTGTTTCCGTGTATTATGGTAATGTAATAGCTGAGGCAGGCCTTGGTCTGCAGCTCCTGTTTGTACGCAGGTACTGCGCTCGCTGCGTTTGGCATTCTGCTCCACTTCTCCCACCGAAATGAGTTCTCTCTCTTCCTCTAAACTTACAGAGGATGCGGCGCCCACACAGCTGTTCTCCCCTGAGCTGGCGTACATAAAACATAAAAGGCGAGCCTATATGAAAAATGCACAGAGCGCTGGAATATAATGTGCTTGATGCCCTGCTGCTGTCGGGCAGGCGAGAGATAAAGAGAGAGGCCTGCCCTGGATAGATTCCTTTTCTGCAGAATTCCTTTGACTGCAGGTTTGGATGACTGCCAGTGCAAACATTTACTCACCGCGCTCAATCCGTGGATCACATTACAAAGATTGATTGTTCACTTGCCTCTCACCCTCCACTGTTTCTTTGGCCAATATGAAATCAAATGGGACTCTTGAAAGAGGAAAATCTGAGGGGTAGAGTTGTTATGCACAGAATAAGTGACTGTGCTTCTCAGGCAGACGTGAACAAGCCGAATGTGTGTGTGCATGTGCGTGTGTGTGTGTGCGTGCGTGTGTGTGCGTGTGCCTGTTTCGAGCAAATTCCTCCCATTGTTCTTTTGCAGGTGCTGAAACAAATCAAAATTATTGTAACAGTTGAAAGAGTGGCACATTGCAGTGTGTCTCTCTCCCTCACATCGCCATGTAAATTAGCAGAGCTGCCATGTGAACTTGCAAGGCACACCACATTACACATACATACACACATACACACACACACACACACACACACA
>NC_045748.1:1963184-1963685 GCF_008692095.1 Etheostoma spectabile | reverse complement strand
CACACACACACACACACACACACACACACACACACAGGTGCCTTGCTATCCACCGGTGCGTAATTGCAAAGTTCACAAAAAGCTAAATTAAACAAGGGAAACACAGTATTGCGTGTGCTCTCTTTGGAGAATTTGTAGTCCAATCAAAGCATTAGGTTTGAATTGTGATGGCGGAGACACAGCATCCTGTGGTCGTGCCAAACCTTGGCTCATAATCATCATTTCAGCTCGAGCAATTGCCAAATATTTACTCAGTTGTATGTAGGGCCTCTGGGTACTGTATCGAGAAGCCTAACTAAGAAAACAATTGTTCAGGAGGCAGAGCGAGAAGCGAAAACTCTTAACAAAACAATCCGGGTCCCTCGGTGCGCCGCCGAGAATCAGATCGAAACAGACATTACTCTCAGTTCAAGGTGACCCCCAGCTTTTACCCCTTTTCCGACCAACTACACCAGCCAGAGCCAATCACATGTTCAACATATTATTCTTTGCAGCAGGCAG
>NC_045748.1:1957401-1963174 GCF_008692095.1 Etheostoma spectabile | reverse complement strand
TCGCCTCGCGTTTTAATCAATAGAGAAGTGAAAGCAGGAAAAACTGAGCACAGACGAGGACAGGAGGTGTTGTTGTGTCAAAACTGCTCAAGTGGAAGTAAAGAGGCAAGATCAGGTTCTTTGACCCCGGGGATGGAGGGTCAGCACAAAGGACTCGGGGCTTTCCCCTCAGCTAACCTGCTTTCTAAATAACCAAACTGCTCCTGGAGACCCCGAGCAACAACAGATTAGCCCCCCTCGGATGCATCTTGTCCTCCCCTGCCAACACGCTCGCGCTCTCTTTCCCATTTCCCCTCGGTATGTCTTCCTCCCATCCTCATTTCCCTCCTCTCCTCCCCTCCTCTCTCTCTCTCTCGCCCCCTCACATCGTTAGCATTTAGATAGTTGAGAGCAGAGGAGCTTGGGTAATAGGCTTTTCCCTTTCCTCCATCCATCTCTCCCATCTTGCTCAAATCAGCTGAAGTAAGAGGGATTAAATCAAAAGAACAACAGTGATGATGAGAGCGACAGCGAGGGAGAGAAAGGAGGAATCAGGGGGTGGCGGGGGTCCCGGTGCATAACGCTTGATCGGCTGTGAGCTCATTAACCCGGGCCTTGGCAGAATTGATGTTAGAGGTGATTGGAGATTATCACATTTAGGAGATACTTCATCCCCTTATCTCACCCAGCCCCCTCCTCCTCCTTCTCCTCCTCCTCCTCCTCCTCCACTTTAATCTTTTTTTCTCTCCACGTTTCTCTTTCTCTTGATTTTATCCAGGTCAGCTGTCCTCCGGTTCGATTCCCCATGCGCGGGGGGCCTCGCGGATACCATCAGCGCCGGCTCCTGTGTCTGCTTGATCTCCTAATTCTGCTTCATTTAAACTTCATCAACTGTTCCACTGGACCGGAAGCGGAGAAGAATGAAAACAGCTTATGTTCTGGATACAGTTTTTTCTCCCCAGCTCCTCTTTTGTTGTTCGATCTGATATGATATACCCAAAGCTGCTGCTGCCACACCCACGCCCACACACACACACACACACACACACACACACACACACACACACACACACACACACACACACGTCGACCTACGTTTAGTCCTAAAAGTTAAACAAATCTGCCAACTTGTTCCAGAAAGGGTGTTTCAGTCTCTTGAAACATAGTATTGCATTGACCTATCGCCACAGCGCTACGGAGGAAGGTCTACACCACACATACTGGTTGTTCTGGTTTAGGAAAAAAACACTCTCTGGCTTGTTTGTATGTCTTTCCACCAATCACGATAGTCTTGGGCGGCACTAAGCACAGTTCTGCAAAAGGGTCTTGGAAAGGGAGCTTCTTAAAGCTCCATTGTGTAATTTTTTTGAGTCTATTCTTAGCAAAAACTTCTTTGTTCTTTCACAAATATGTGCTCATTTATGTGTAGTTACTTCCACCAACTAATCAAAGAACTCTCGTACATGTAGAATCTGCCATTCAGAAGCATTCAGAATGCATACGAGCGACTAGCTCGAATGACGGCTGCCATGTTACGACTCCATCTTTAAAATACATTAGCTAAAGTGGGACGTACCTCCGCCTTTCACGTTTTTACACACAGTGGCGCCGTGAAAAATGCCAGGGACGGGGAGAAGATAACAGAGTCGCAGAGGAAGTTAAAAAGAGAATTAAAATGACAACTCAACAGGCCAAAGTTAATCTTGGAGTGGCTTTTCCAAGATGGTAAAAGCTCATAAGGAGCAAGGATTAGAAGAAGGGATGCCGAAGGTGCTGCTTTCTTCTCTAAAAGGTAATTCTGCTTATTTGTGTAAATTTGATGTTTTCTAGTTGCTCGGCTAACATAGCATGGTTGTGCATAACGCTAGAACGACATCTAGGATACTTTTCCTCAAAACAATGATGAAAAAGGATTGTCTACCTTAACATAGACGTATTCATATGTGTTGTGACTTCCCTGCCAGACAACTTAAGTAATGCAGTTGTAACACAGACTAGCTACAGCTAGAACAGCTACGTGTAAACGATGGAGATCATTTTGGTTTCATTGACATTGTTCATACTGCTCAGAGAATTATATTAAACACCCAAACTTCCGTTGCTTCTTTCCTACGCTGTAAACATTGCCGTACACTATTAATCTCTCACAGTATACAGAATAATGATAGCACTGAGACTTAACTAACATTAGCTTGCATATGTTTGGGAACCTGATAGCTGATGTTAACAATGAAATGGTACCAAAATACCACACTATTACACTGGAAGGATCACTCACTGTTGGAGTCGTAAATACAGTAAATATATATATATACACACAGTATATAGTATATACTGTATCTATATCATCTAAAAGATCTTGGTGTTTTATTTCACTTGTTTTAACGTTTATTACAACTTTGATCTCATTTTTTAGGTTAGTCCATATTTTCTATTAAGATATGTTATGATGACACTGTAATCACCACATTGATTGCTGAGATCCAGGAACGCAGCATCGCTGCAACAAAGTCCGACCTGAGAGGTCAGACAATCAGCCCTTGAGGCAGTTTATCATCTGAAACGTTGGTACCTATGGCATGTACGGTAGGTCAAATTTGAAGCAGGATATTAGAAATATTAGTTCTAGTTAGTTAGTCTTAGTGTTAGTTATAAGCCTAATACCAAGCCTTTATTTTCCTCTTTGACATAAGTTTGTATATCTTTTTTGTTTGCAACCTGTTTGATTTCTTTTCAGTTATGTCACTGACTTGGAGCACAATGTTATTATATCTAGTAGAATTATTGCCAAAACTATGAAGATAAGACTCACATATCCATAATCCAATCCATAAACTAGGATTGGATTTTAACAAAACTTACCTGATAAAATGGATTTTTCTTCTTTTTTTTGCAGTGTTGCACCACTACAACCTCGCAGATCCGCATATATCCGCAATACAGATTGGGAAAAGTCACTAATCCTGCATGCCCTGGACGCCACGCACTCCCCTCCCTCCCTCCTTCCCTCACACTGGGAAATTTAGCATGCCCCCTCGGCTGAGGCAGAAAATGAGATTACTGTATTTAAATGACTATGGTAATGGAAAGCATGCTGCCGGGCCCCTGTAGGATAAGGGATTTCTCCTGTGCTCATTGTAAGCAGTTTTGCAAAGTGCCATCGTCCTGCTCTGGCTCACAATGGGGATGTCATTTAAAAGACATTTCTCTTTCTCTTTCGCTCCCCCCTCAGTTCTTTTTATGCCTCTGTGTTCCCTGTCAGCCCCGTGTACCAGTCCCCAGGAGGGCCAGTGTGTGTGTGTGTGTGTGTGTGTGTGCGTGTGTGTGTGTGCGTGTGTGCGTGTGCGTCAACCTTCCCAACCCACCGGTCCAGACATGAGGTGAATATTCTTCATTCAAAGCTGGACTAGAGTGATTGGACACGGTCAGTCTGTTTGGGAAGACATAATCCAATCTATGTTTGTAATGAAGTGTACTCTCTGAGGACTGACACCATGTGTCCATTGCAGAACGCAGCGGCCAGGTGGCCAACAGCTCAAGTGTTTGGCTGTACCTGCACGACTCTGAGCGCTTTCCAAGGCCAGGATATATTCTGTTGTGCTGTATGTTGACCTTTGGATTTAAGTGTTTGGGGTCAACTCACGATCCCGTATGATCAACGCTACATGGTTAATAGTTCATTACATGGACATCTTATTTTTTTAACAAAGTCGTAAAGAATCCAAACTAACTTTATGTAATGCATTATTAATTCTTAGGATTCTTAGGTGAAAAATCATCAGACTGCAGTTTTAAGTTACTGTTGAAACAATTAGTGAATGAATCAATTAGTTAATTGAAACCAGGGACAACTATTTTGATTATCATGACCAAAATACTAGGATGACTAAATGTCTTCTTTTCCCCGGACATGTCCACTTTTTACGTACTGTCTGGGGCATCCGGGGGGGGGGGGGGGGGGGGGGTTGACATTATAAATTCATAAAAACGTCTAGTTTTCACTGTTTTAATGGGACCATTAGCATTAAGCGTGTACTTAAATATACTGGCGCTTTGCACACAACACTACGGTACTTTGTTGCGTGACGTAATTCCAGAGAGGCTGCCTTATATATATTGTATTTCATTATATATTATGCTAGCACATTTGTTTCAGTGTCTAATAAAGGTGCTGGAGATCTCAAAGCTCACATGGACACAGAACAACCTTATCTTATTCCATTGAAAAGGTTTTAAGAGATATTTAGTTGAAGCTGGACTTTGAAGCTGACACAGTCATACACATTATTTCATAAATTTTTTATTTATTTGAAAAGAGAGCTATTGTTTTTTTTCAGGTTGTTACATATTTTATTTTATTACGTTAGTTATTTTTGTACCATAGAGGCATAATAAAGCATGTTCTGAATTTGTGTCTCGAGGCCAGCCGAGGGTCCTCTTTTTTGGAAATCAAAATATGGACACCCTACAATATACCAGCAATAAATAAGACAGTGTGAGGAAGTTTTTTCATGATAAAACATTAATCATTAAAGTCATCTATTGTGCTAAAATGCCAATTATTCTCAAGTTTTAGCCTGTGAAGTGTAAAGATTTGTTTTAACTCACTGTGAATTCAATATGTTGGGATTTTGGACTGTTTCTTGTTCTAGTGATTCTATGAAATTGCATTTTTATAGGTTTAAGTCCAAAAAAGTAATAAATATTGTCGACATAAAGGTAAACAACTAATGTCTGTATTTGCTTGCGTGTGTAACTCACAGGCTAACTTAAACATCTTCATACACCTTTCTGAAGCAGGAAACAAGCGTTTTCTCAGTCTTTTTAAACCTTTGACAGTTCACAGTGTCTATGGATGGCGGTTACTTGCGCCAATGCATTTAGTGTCAACACGGGTTAGTACCTTTCAGGAATCCTATTTTGTTCATTGACTATAAAATACAAGTTTGAAGGATCAAACAAAAACCGTTGCATCCAAAGAATATTATAGGCGATGCAAAACAATTCAGTCATCAAATGACATGCTGAGCTATGGATGGATGAAAGGATTAGGAGAGGATCAACATGTGAGCAGGTTTGATACAGTAGGTGTCTTTCTCTGGCAGCGACTTGGTGATTTTGTGTTGGGGTCAGTGGTCTCACAGCTCGACGGTACAGCCGTATGTCAAACAGCTGAACACTATAAATAATAGGGGTGTACCGATACACCAAACCTAGGCTTCGGTTCGTATCACGATTTTTGACCCACACTTTGTTTCTCTATGACTCTAGAGTGGCTACTCGCTCCAAAGCTAATTGGTGTCACTCTCTCCCTTTTCCATCGCTCTATCACCCACCCACACACACACACACACACACACACACACACACACACACAAGTATAAACATCAGGCCACTTACGTTATTTGCACCACAACGAGTGTATATATTTGCTATTTATTTTTGCTATAGTGCTTAAAAAGCATTATTTAATTTTGCCCAGTTGTAGCCTGTTGAGGGGCAATAAATATCAAAGTTAGTTTAGGCTAGTCTCACTTTGTCCCACAGCAACATTAAAAGAGTTTACATTTATGTACATTGTTTCTGTTAATAATGAATTGTATTAAGTGTCCATTTCATTATAATATTCATATTTACCATAAATAATTGAACATGCACATGTATTTTAAGTTCTGTTAACGAGGGGTGGAGGTGGGGTCAGATTTGAGCATTTAAAAATCTGCTTGAATGTAACGCATTAGTGAACACATTCTGAAGTGACTAGTTACTTTTATAATTTGTAACTGAGTATCTA
>NC_045748.1:1897335-1957391 GCF_008692095.1 Etheostoma spectabile | reverse complement strand
TTTTTGGAAGAAGTAACTAGTAACTGTAACTAATTAACTTGCCCAACACTGCTCATTAGAATATAACAACCTGACTATCTCCACCCACGGCTAGGGAACTACCTTTGCAAAGGTGCGCCATATTTTTCTCGTAAGCCTATCAGAGCAGTCTGGGCTTAAAGAGACAGGTTAAAAAACGGAGGGTGAATATATCCTCTTTTGCCCCTGACGGACAAGAGTAATTGGGACAAGTTACACTCTTGACTTCAGTACTAGTAAAAACCTGGCTACAGCCCTGTTCCATTTCAGTGATCACAGGCCGCCTATCCAAGCTAATTGCAGAAATTATCTCTGTGCTAATGTTGAGATTCCCTCCTTATGGAGGTATAGGGAAGAGCTGTAACAAGGGATGGGGCTATTCATAAAGAAAAAAGATGAGAGTAACAGAGACACAGAGGAGGACGCTGGAGAGAGGCTGCACAGAGATGGAGGAAAAGGCAGAAAGAGGAATGCGCTCAGAGGGACGGCAGGACGCCGACTGCGAGCTGTAATGTTGCTGTTGCTTTTCCTCTGCGTCACAGAGCACTTCATCATAGGTGGGTTTTTCTCCAGGTCCCCTCCCTTACTATCCGACCCCCCTACCACCATTCCCATCCCCTGTCCTTCTCTGCCTCCTGGGCCCCCCGCTGCAAGTCTGATCTATTGGTTTTCAGCAGCGTGCCGAGCGATAAATCATGGGAATGGGGGCCGGTAATGATTAGGTTGCGGGGTGCAGAGAAAAGAGGGAGAAGAGAAAAGAGGGGACGGATGTGTTGGAGGAGGAGGAGGAGGAGGAGGGATGAAGGTGGGCCCAGCAGCCTTGTGTACAGCAGACAGGTTACTGATGGTGTTTGTTTCTCCCAGGCCTGTACCTGTGCAGGGGGCAGATTCTCCTGGGTGTTACATAAAGAAGCTATGGGTCTGCCGGGGCCCGACGCAGCCTAGAGGACACATAAACTGAGCTGGAATTACCCAGGCGCTGAGATATAAATATATATATATGGCATTGCTTATTCTTGCCAAGCCCATTATATCAGTCCTGCTCCTGAGACGAAGAGGAAGAGGAGGGAGACGCAGAGTGGGAGCGAGATGAGCCCATGGGAGCAGAAAATGTAGATTAATTCTGTTGCATATTTTAGCACAATTAAAACTTCATTTGTCTAAATGTGTAGACTTTAGCCTCATTTAAGCCTCGGTGGTTTGGTAGTTTTATTAACAGGAGAAATTAAAGGATTGAGCAGGAAACATTTACAGCTCACCAAGAAGAAATATTTCAGACGATGTTTTGCTTCTGTGACATTTTAAAAAATGGATTGTTACACCTTATTTTGCCCAACTTCTGGAAATTGAGCTCCCTGTCAATTATTGATACCCCCCTACCGAATCAGATTATATAAATACTGGGAGGAATGTTGAGGAAATTTCTCTGGAACTTGAGCAAAACTTTTGAGTGAATTGCCTCATTGACAGAGATTTTCCAGTCAAACACCCTTTAGCCTGTCACCTTTTACTCAGGTAACAAATCTCCCACAATGCACCCAGCCGCAATGTTTTGGGCTGAAAACACTAGCAGGGATGATAATGAACAAGCTTGTGTGTGTGTGTGACTGAGAACGTGATGTTCCACAACAAGCCCCCCTTACATTGTACAACTAGGTTTTACGGCTCGCCCATTTAATGGCTGTTCTCTGTTACTGTATGTTTCATCAGTGGCGCAGGGTGGCAGGTGGGAGGGATCCTGCCTTTGGAGGAGCGGAGAGGGGCTTTGTTTGCTTTAGTTTACACGCTCGCCCGTTGTTTGTTGCATGTTGACGCGCCAGCTCTCTGCCGTCAGCCTCGCTATCATCGAGTCTGACAGCTCCGCGGCCATGTTTTGAAGGGAGAGGAAGAATTAAAAGATAGAGATGGGTGGGAGAAAGGAAGAAAGGAATCCAGGTGCTCACCTGCTAAGAGCTTACAAACTGATTTAAGAAAAAATCTTTTTAGGATCACAGGTTTGAGGTTCAGGGTGAGGCTACAGAAGGCACCCTCAGAGCTAATGTGGGTGATTCTCTTCTTTTTCTTGGGTGCAGGGGGAGAGGAGGGGGGCTCAGGATTACAGAGATGATCCTGCCATTCATCCTAGCTCTGAACAGAGCCCCGGCTTCCCTCCCCAAACCCTGCTAATTCCCTTTTGATGAGGCGTGCTAAATAAATCCTATTTCCACGCCTTTATTCCCTACCGACTCCTGGAGCGTAGATCAGGGACGCAGATTTTAGGGGCTTCTGCCGCGGTTTGGGACCCACAATGGAGCCTGTCTGCATGGCGGCCCACTCCGTCCAGTCAGCCTCATTATGCTTTCAACACATGCCCAGTGGCCCACAAACACACACACACACACACACACACACACACACACACACACACACACACACAGTCACACAGTCACACAGACAGACAGACAGAGACTAGCTGACACATTTACACATGTAGTTTCACACATATACACCATGATGGCTTTGTGTAATTGCTAGGACAAATGCCGGACATCATGTCATGTACTTCAAATTGTGGTTGGAGTGTTAAGAGATACTCCAGGTGACCGTGTGATGTGGTGTTGTGTGTGTGTGTGTGTGTGTGTGTGTGTGTGTGTGTGTGTGTGTGTACTGTACATCTCCCTGCTGTCCTGTCGACCCTTCCGCTCTCACATGCTGAGCCCCTGCGCTCGGCTATGACGCTAACAAGCTCCTACGTCTCTCCTGCTCTGTCTACACTGGGGCCCTGTTATTAATGGGGACCAGCTGGGAGTGGTGAAGGTACATGCACAGCAAGACAAAGCCCCATATATAATCATAAAGTCATAACAAACGACCTGATGTAAATGAGGATGGGGGTGTTGTGAGGGAGGCAGGGTTTGGAGAGAATAGGGCCACGAATGCTGGGGTGCAGTAAATAAAGAATCGATGTGTCATCATCTGCCATCAAAATGGCCAGTGCCCTCTTGGCTGGCTGGCAAAGACCTGCCTACCTGACCTTTGACCTCCCCCCTGGACATAGCAGACTGGGGGTCAAGCCTTGAGAGGCAGCGCTGAGTGCCTCTGCGACGGCTCAGTTCTCTGCTGATGGGGCAGTTAGCCTGAGAAAAACGTTGCCTCCCTACGTGTCCAGGCAAACAAAAGACAGCTTTCCAGACTCGCTGCGCTGATAGCTTGGCCTCTCTGACATATGGCACCACTATAACACACGCTTCAGGGCCTGGCCGGGTTGCACAGTCTTAGAATCATTTTTCCTTTCGAGATAAAATGATGATTATGATGTTACGTTACAAGCGGTGACAATCCTGGCCTGCTCATCTGCAGTTCTTCTGCATTGGCGAGGCTTACCCAGACACATGCTTCCAATTAGCTGGGCTTCTTCATGTAAATGCTCTATAAATTATCCCCCCTGCCCTGGGATTAGGTGCTCATAAAGAGAGTTAGCATCTCAATAAACAGCAAAGGTTGTGTACGGAGAGCAAATTAGGGCGACAGTGGGAGGGTAAAGGAAGAAGGAGAAAGAGAAAGGGAGGGTGTAACTGGGAGCTGGCAGTAGGTGTTGCTGGAGTTAGGGTGGGGGGGGACAGTCCAAACTGTGTGTGTCTATAAAAACTGCCGGACAGGAGAGAGATTTTCCAGAAGAGTATCTTCTGACGTCCAAACTCTTCATATCGTTTAAAATGTCAGGCAGCTTTTTGGGGCAGAGGGATCACCTGCTGGTCAAAGATGGTTTTATCGAATATTCCAACTTTTAATAATATTATTATTTATCATTTATTTATAATCTAATTTTAAGTCAATATAAATAAAATTCCACCTGCTGATGAAGATCACACGTTTGGATCCAAAGCGCCACAAACCAACTTCATGGACTAAATATTCCAATAATATAATGATTATTAATTCTATATTTGAAAAAGAATCCTGAAAAAAATATGCGTAATTAATGACAATATAAGAATTCAATAATAATGAATACCCATATTATTGTTTTATGTACAAGATAGCAGTAAACAAGGTACATTACATATATAATCGGATAATATATACATAAAATATTTGTAATACAGGTTACTTTATAACATAATATATGCTTCCATTTGCTGAAGAAGACTGTAAGAAGCGATTGAAAGCTGAGAAAAGCTAGTAAGTAGACCTCTGAACTTATTTTGTAGTATAATCCTGTTGGTCAAGAATACTTTTCCACTACATTTTATCAAGGTGCATTTTTACACAGAAGTGCATAACATGATGTAAATGGTGAAACAAATAATGTATTACAACAAATGAGTATTTGCAATAAATCAGGTTGAAAAGTTAAAAAAAGATTTGAGGAGAATACACAGGCCTCACCTATTATTTATTATGTCTTAATTATCTGTCCGATTAGTTACTCATCTATTTAGGCTACAAAATGTCATTAAATATCACCACTATTTCCCAGAGCCCAAGGCGACATCTTCAAATTGGCTGACTAGGATAAAGAAATGAAATGTCAAAAACAGCAAACCCTCATGTTTGGTATTGTTGTTGAAGGGACTTAAAAAAAAAAGCTAAATTGTTGTGGATTTGGTTAACTGCCTGTCTGACGGACTACTCACTAAAGCACCAGTCTACCTTAATTTGACACATGTCATTTTCAAGCTGAAGCTAAACCTCTCAATACTCTAGTGCATATAACAATGACAAGAAAGCTTTGAACTGCCCACTTGTGAGAAAATACTCATGCAGAGCAACTCTCTCCTCATGCAGGCATGGGTTCATCCATGGCTACTGTATAAAAAATAAAAACTTCTCCTAAATGGCAGCGGCTGTGTGTGAAATACGTGACAGCATCATTTGATAAAGCAGCGCTGCTCCGATCTGTCTAACGGATAATAGCCGGGGCATTACGCAAATTAGGCTGTTTGGTTTGTGCAAAAGTGTGGGGTGAGCTAAGGCTTTTTGAATTCTGCCGGGAACGTAAAGCGTCTGTAAACACGAATCACAAAGAGACTTAACGCACTAAACCTCGGGCCACACCGGCCATACAATGGACTGTCATATTGAATTGTCCCAGAGCTGTGGGAGAGAGCCTGTTTAAGAAGACCCAGGGTGGGAGTTAAGCTGAGAGAGAGCCCGGCGTGACAGACACTTGTCCATATAACAGCTCTGCAGAAACTCACAACGGGCTCTCAACAACACTCTGCTTCACTGTCGATCACCGAGAAGCTCAGCAACACCGGCTGTCAGCTATACATGTAATATAAATGCAATCTCACTTTTTCTCTGTGATATATATCGACCATCTCTGAGGGGCAGACAGAGACTGACACACATGCACAAACACACACTCACGTTTGAGTACAGCACCACACAGACAGTCAATAACAGAATGGGGTGTGAGATTAAAGTCTAAGCCCACCTTCTTTTCATGTGGCAGAGCAGCCGCTGCCCCAAGATCTGGCACCAGATGGCGCTGTGCCGGTTGGTGCCAGGAGATAATCGGGACAGATCGGGCCGCATTACTACCCATTATCTTCTAATTATTCTTGTGTGGAGCGCTGATCCTGCCGTTTGTGTAAGTGGATGGCACAGAGAGCCTGTCGCCCCCGGCAGCACAAAAATCCTCCCCACTTCCCACACCCCCTCTGGGGATGGAGGGAGAGATCAGCCGGGGTAGGGAAGGAAGGGACGATGGAGGGGAGGGAAGGAGGAGCTGGTGGCAGCCAACCTAATAGAAGGGAGATACGCCTTTGTCGAATATAACACAGCGCGTCATGTTCATAAAGTGACAGCAATGATGTCAGACTGAGGGGATCTTTAAGGCTGACCTTTGACCCCTGCGTCGGCGCGACATACAGCAACATCTTGCTCCCTGACGAAAACCAGAGCGCGAACAGCCTCTTTCTCCTCTGATGACTTTATGAAAATGTGATAAGGATACAGTTCAAGTCTACCAGGCTCCATTTGTACAGTGCCTGCGTGGAAACAGACCCCAACCCCCCTACCCAAAAGGATAGCGCTTACTGCACAGAGGCATATGGCTTACCATGTGCTGGGTCCCACGTGCCCACTCTTAAGCGCAATTCTACCCCAGAACATCTTCGCTTAATTATCAGCATTTTGTTCAGCATCCTGCTATTTTGCATATTAATATCTGTCAGCTCGCTATGTAATATGAGGAGATGGAAGGCTTAGGCTACGCTAAATCACCACCGTAAACACAGGCTCCACCGAGCGAGCTTATACATGCTCAGCTGCATCAACTCCCATGGGGTGCAGAGTCCAAGATGATGTGTGTGTTTTCAATACTTTTAACCAGGTCTCAAGTGTACACGTATGCATATATGTTTGTAAAGTGTCAAAATCTGGGGGCAACGTGTGAGCTCTGTGTGTGTGTGTGTGTGTACCCGTCGTGCGCGCGTCACAATCCACACAACATGTAGACCCACTGATACACACGCCAGCATGTGCTCACACATGTGTGCCCGTGGCGTGTGATAACCAGCCCTTCCGACTGACATGTAATAAAACACGGCATTGTTGATCAATCTCGCCAGCCCACGGGCCGCACAGCAAGGGCATGTACATGCAAATGAGAATAGCTAAATGCCACTGAGGGGGCAGGAGAGGGAGGCAATCACTTCAGCTGACAAAGTGCACGGGAAGGGGGGATGCAGTTGGAAGGAGAGAGAAAGAAAAAAAGGAGGGGGGGGGACTTGATATTCAAGGGGAACATTTTAATGCAAGGTGATCCAAGAGAAATAAAGACAGCAGGCTTAATTACAGGAGGCGCTGCGAGAGATGAGTTTATCTTCACCGCAGTTTAGAAGTACAGGTTAAAGAGAATCATCATGGCATCTACTGTGCTGATCATTTTAGCCTGGTGAATGATAAAAATGTGCAGTGTGTGTGTGTGTGTGTGTGTGTCTGTGTGTGTGTGCCTGTGTGTGGCAGTGACAGAAAACCACAGAGCTGTGATTAAAATGTAAGAGAGACTGCAGCTAAGACCTGAACCATTCTCCGCCAAGCTGGGGTCAGGGAAACTGATCTGGGGGCCACTTGGGCAAATCCCAAACACAAACACGGTAGAAGAAAGGCACCGAAGCGCAAGGAGGCTGGTGGTAAAAAGACTGATAGAACGCGTCCATGGGAAGATGAACAGCCAGGGAGATCATGAAGGGAGAGCTGATTAACTGGCTTTTTAGATCTCTGGGAAATATCCAAAGGATTGTGCCTCCAGCTCCACAAATCCTGACCCTTAATGCTGAATCCATCAACCCTGGGAGCCCCTGTGCAACAATGAGAAGTCTATAAGCTGCTCCAAGCTGCTCCATTGACGGTTCATTAAGCAACAATGAGGACAGATAACCACTGCATTGCTGTATTGGTGGCTTTCGCTTTACGCCCAGAAAGGGCTTTTAGCTTACGTCACCCCAGCTTTGAAGGAGGGGGGCATTCCCTCTTATAGTGAGCCGGGGGGGGGGGGGGGGGGGGGGGGGGGGGGGGGGCGCATTCGAGAAGCGAGAGGCAAAGATTGAAGCAGGTGTTTTTCTTCTTACACATGTGGATGCTGTGTTGGATGTTATAAATGTCAGACACAGCACCATCGATATGTTTTTATCGGCCTGTGGCGATGACATGGCTCGACGATATTAAGAGGGGGAGGTGGATATTTAAGACACAGCCCCGGGCTTCATCCCACTCAAGAGGGCCTTTCCCCGATCAAAGATCCCAGAGCAGCTGCTGGTGGAATACTGCTTAGAGAGAGATTGTCCTGTAAATGAATGCTGCAGGTTTGATCCCTGTAGTAGCCGGCATGCCAGCACCTGTAAATGGCCTGACGTTCCGAACCATCAGTAGCCCCTTGTGTGTCGTTAAGCATCAGTTGCTAACCCTCGCCATAGTTTTGGTGATGTGTCAGACACCGTTGGCCCTCATCAGTCTCTCTTAAACTCTGAGGTTCTCTGTCTTTTTCTCAGACAAGCACAAATAAAGAATATACCAGGGACCCTCATGTATGTCCCTTGGAATAATTTGACACAGCCTATTTTTTTTTACACTTCTATAGTTTTAGTTATGTGAAAGAACAACTCTAGAAAAAGGAGCACAGGAAGAAAAATAAGGGGCGCACACCTTAAATTGACCTGCATCCTCTAATTTCCCCAATTTTAAGTTTTTTTACTGTTGCTTTGGGGAGAAATACCGAAACTACAATGTGCTGTTTTATTTTAGTTCACAGTCACATTTTAATTGAACGGTGCTTAACAAATGCACATTCACAAATGTGAATCAAGTATTATTGTCAATTTTAAATATTATTATTGCCTCAGCCCCAGGGTCTTCCTCCTATCTGCCTTCCTGATTTTTATGGAAACATGGTAGCAACAGTATGTGTGGACGATGAGCGCGAGGCTACGAAAGCAAGACACACGGGTGTAGATGACGTTGCCCACGCAGCTGACTAATCACTCACGGGCCCTCTCGCCTGACTGGCCAACTCGGGCAGACTCGCTCTCTCCTCCTTTCCAACATGAAATAAAAAAACAAAAACAGAAAAGTAATCAAATTTGCAGTTTGCACATGTGAGAGTAGTTTTAAAAATGGTTGCAAAAAGTCTGGCGCCCTGGATTAGAAAGTAATATATGAACTATTATAGACTAAAAACTATATATTGTTTGTTAAACTATGAAGCATTTTGTAAAAAGAGTGCCACAGACATCTCACTTTGAGAATCACTGCTTTAACTGAATTGGTGTTGGAGGTAATGGGGGATCTTGTGTGCAGCCATTTGCAAGTGCAATGCACCATTACCCCGAAAAGAAAGTGTTCAACTGTCACTGAATTTCAACAACACGCTGCTTTCTTTAAGGCTGGGCCGTGATTGGCTGGTTGCATTGATGCAACAAATAGGACATAGTTTGATTATATAACACGACTCAATGCATTTGGGCAATACAGGACAAAGCAGATTTCTGTTTAAATATGTTTCCCCCACTCAGGACTGATGTTTTCACTTGCAAATGTCTGTACATCAGGTGAAAGAGTTATCTGGCTATTCAGCTCAGTTCATCAGTGACCTCACCATGTAGTTCAGTTTCTCCTTATCTTTTGTGTCTCTTTGGCTCTGCCTTTTCCTTTATTTCACATCACTAGAATAAAGTTCAACAAAATTTGTGCCAGTCTCTAAATATTACAATTAGATATTTCGCAATTTGTGTTCGGAGCATGGTACAACACTGTTTCATCAGATTGACACCACCGCCAGCAGGAGCAGGGATAGGCTTAGACTAGTCTATATCGACGACGTTTCACTTCCGGGATTGTTCAGGTGGAAAATCCGCCTGATGTCCCTCATCTTGGCCAGATGTCCGGTACCTTCTGCTTCATTTGTGTTGGCATTCTAAACTCCGGTGGATTTCTGAGGACTATGGTTACCTGGTCCTCAGATCTCTGCAGGGTAAATCCAGACAGCTAGCTAGACTATCTGTCCAATCTGAGTTTTCTGTTGCACAACTAAACCAACATTGAACAAACACCTTCCACCAAAACAAGTTCCTTCCTGAGGTTATTTTTCAGCGGCACCAGTGCTCTGTCCGGCACTTAGTGAAGCCCAAAACAATTGTAATTGGTTTAAAGAAATGCCAATAAACCAGAGAACATTTTCTCCCATCCCGGAATGCTGTGGACTAGCCAGACCTTCCTCCGCAGAGCCGTGGAGGAAGGTCTAGCAATGCGAGACAAGGGTTAGACAGAAGACAGAAGACATGAGTTGATAGAAGCCATCAGTTTGTCTTTGTTAGGACTGGCTCTTTAAGGAAGCTACATCGTCTGTGTGCTCACACACTGCTAAGACGGGCTGGGAATGGAACCTCAACAGGTGTTTGGTATCGAACAAAAGGCATTTGTAGCAGCTAGTATCAAAAACTGTACAGTAGTACAGAAAGCATTAAATACTCACTCAGATCTTTAATTTTGTTTCCTTATTCTTTGATCAGATAGTTCTAGATTTAAGTCATGATTTTTTTTTTTTTCTTTTAAGGCAAACATTCTTGTGCGGCTGCATGTTTAGATTTAAGAACTTTTTGCACACTAAAAAAAATATATTGCTCAAACTAAGGTATCATAAAACGCATTTCTTTGGTATTTGTGTCCAAATGTATCACAGTTACTACATAAACATTTTAAATGATGCCTAGCCCTGCCAAGTCTTTCAAAATAAGAGCCCTCTAAAATGCAAAAGCAAGCTATTCCTACAGTACGTGTACGTGCACTCATTGGTGCCCTTGCTATACATTACACGCTCCACACTTTGATTTCAGGGCCCTGACCCTGACTCTACACCGGGCAAAGACACACAATCGTTCACAAGACACCTGAGTGTCAGGTGAGGTCAACCTTCCCATGAGGCTTTGTGTTAACTCTAAGATTAGGGATCACGCGGAGCGGCAGGGTCCACCTCGCACAGCTTTTCCCTCTTTTCCCCTGCCTGTGAGTGTCAATCAGTGGCGAGTCACGACCCTGTGTGACAGTAATCAAAGTGAATAGAAGAGTGAGCCAGGTGGTAATTGTGTATTATTCAACTTGCGGGGAGCATGCCACGCTGCTTTAGCCTGTTGATCGCTTATGTATAATTTAACGCAATCTGTGCATGTATTATAGATGAACTGGGTTTATGAAGTGGCAAATAGAGTGCAATTAATGTCTCGGAGCTCAGAACATGCAGATTGACTGTCTTTAGCCTATTTTCTCCTTGCTCATTTCTGTCTTTTTAGTTCTTTTTATCTCCCTCCCTTCTCTTTCACTTCCCTCTTTCTCTCCCCTGTTCCCCAACCTCTGCTGTCTCCCTCTTTCTCTGGGAGTCAACTTTACAAAGGAGTATGAGTGAGAGCGAGTGAGTGAGCACTCTGGAGGCAGTCAATACCTTATCAACTCCTGCCGAACGCTGACACCTTGACGTCCCTCACAGCAAATTATTACTTTTTCATGACGCAACCAGGTGCAATTACAGCAACATCTTTGCGCTGTATCCTGCTGCTCCTGCAACTGTCAAAAGGTGTTCCTGGTGGGATCCTGGAGGAGCTGAGACATCAGTCTCTCAGTCCCTCCCAGATCTCTGCAAAGACAGACTGACAGACAGGAAGCCAGGTAGGGGGACGGAGTGCAAAGAGAAAATAGAGGGAGCCATTCAAACATGCCCAAAGATTCAGTTAATAGTTGCATTCGACTCAAATTCCTTTACTGGGAACACTAAGAGGTTTGTTTAGAGGGCTGCTGACTGACAGCAACAACGTGACAGTGTTTTGTTGTTGTTGATGGCAAGAGGCAGGTAGCGAGCTAGCTGCTGATGCTAGCAGCCCGGTAAACAACCGTGTTTGTAATGTCAGCACACGCTCCTCGCTCTCCTCGCTTCACACTGTATAAACCCTGTAGGCCTGATTATAAAGTTTAACCACACTTGAACACACAACAACACTGAGGCACAAAAAAAAATACCAGGTAAACCTCAATTAAGACTTCAGAGTGTCACTTTCTCCCCGTAGCGCAGCAGCACAAGAAGAGAACACAAAGAGCCCACAAGCCTGTGATGCCACCCCTGTGAATATGGGGATGCTGGGTGGTGGTGGGGGAGAAACTTTGCCATCCTGGAGGTGGATGTTGCCTCATGTCTCTTTGTGTGTTTGGTGTGTCCCCTGGTTGGGAGCAGAGGGGGCGGGAGACATGAGGGTGGTGGTGGCGCTGGCAATAGTGTGTGTGTGTGTGTGTGTGTGTGTGTGGTTGTAGATTTTTGTGTGGTGTGTGTGTGTGTGTGGTTTTTTGTTTGTCATGGAGAGAAGACAGTGTAGAACAGAACAAACTGTGAACGCGCTACAAGACACCTGAGAGTCTCCTCTTTCTTCTCAGACTCATCATCCACTGATCCTCACCCCCCTTTTCTTTCCTTCCTTCCCCACTCAGCCAATTCCTTTAACACTCCATGTGCCTGGCAGTTTTTCTGTTTTTTTTTACAGACCCATTTACACACAACACACACACCACACACACACACACACACACACACACACACACACACACACACACACACACACACACACACACCACCTGACTTATGTAGGTAATGACACCTTAGTGAGCTGTTGGTTTTCCCGTCCCCTCTGTTGTGTTTTTCTCTCCTCCTGTCATCCCCCCCCAACTCTCTTCAAGCACTGCCTTCTCTCTCCTTTGCTCCCTCAGGCCTCCCCACTCCTCCCCTCTCTTTTTTTTCCTGTGGTGTCAGACACAGATTTATTCTGCTTGTGTGCGTGTAGAGTAGAGGAGTGTGAGTGAGCGGAGTGGGGGGGGGGGGGGGGGGGGGGGGGGGGGGCGGCAGGTTTCAACGGGGAGGAGGTGTATGTGTACAATAAGAGATAAGATCATGGCTCCCCAGGGGCTTGTTTGGCCCTGTACCCGATCCATCAAACGCCGGCTCCAAGTGCCAAGGTCAACTCTAATGAGCATTTTCTGGGGGTCTTATTCTCCACGCTGAACACCCCCACCAACACCAACGCACACACACACACACACACTCACACAAGAACATGAGCACACACTCTCCAAACACACCTTGGACATACCTGCTTAGCTGTAGGATGGATGGTTGTGACAGATATTATAACATGCTTGCATGCATCCCAACAGGTATTTTAGAAATCAGACATCGCTGCAGGAGAGCTAGATGCACAAGAGAGCCGGCCCAGGTGAGGGATTCCTGTCAGGTGTGGGGACGAGTATCCAACCTCAATATTTTTTGAGTAGTGACCAAAATTTGTCTGTAGCATTACTTATCAGACACTGTAAAGTATCAAAAGCTTGTATTGGATGACTGGTCACAATAACAGTCTTGTCATCATTGTGCTATTTTTCTTTATACAGGTAAAGTTATTGTATAGTTATTGTAATGTGTTAAGACAACATTAAATAACCCCTTAACATCCAATTTCTCAATTTCTTCTTCCTTAAAAGCTTTTAAGGATGGAAAAACATCTGGTTCTACCCTGACTGTCTAACTTGTATGACCTGTACTCTGTATCAGCTTGTTACAACTCTTCATTAAAGCTATGATGTATTAAAGTATTATGTTTACACTGAATTCAGTATTGAAACACAAAAGCATAATTTCCCCAAAATTCACCCTGAAATATTTTGTGTTTTTGGAAAATTTGGCATCTTTACTATAACTTCAAAAACATGTAGGTCAGTAAAGAGGTTCATTGATGCATTGGGAAGTATGGAATAATAAAAAAGAATGAATAAGAAGGACTTAAAAAACTATTCCTCAAACTATGGTATTAGCGCCAAATCTCGGGTATCATATTGAAAATGGTATTGAAATACTTAAAATGTTACTCAGCCCTAGGCTGGGTATCATCTCATCTGCTGTGAGTTTTCAGGTGTGACACCCGAAAAACCCTTCACACCAGCTCGTCCAGCTGTTTCCCCTAATTTCTGCATCACCAGGTTAGGCGCACACTCGGACAAAAATGGCCCACACAGCCAGGTAGGTGGGCTTTTAGCACAAAGAGTCCCCTCATCATCCCCTCATCACACACTGATCTGCCAAAAGTTGTTAGGGTTTGAAGGCTCGCGGAGCGTGGGTGTGCAACGGAGCATGTGGAGCATACTAATGAAGCAATAAAAGTCACTGCGGGAGGGGTGAGGGCGGGGGGTGAAGGCATGTTGGAGGGGAAGGTAGCGGCGTGCGGAGGATTGGGAGCCTCTGACAGGAGGTGTGATAATTGAGATGTTGCGACCCCACATATTACCTGCATTTTGGCCAAATTAGGAAGCAGGGAGTTTAAGGCCAGAATGGAACGCTGGAGCCCCTCCTGCCATGATCCATGCAGTGTGTGTGTGTGTGTATGTGTGTGTGTGTGTGTGTGTGTGTGTGTGTGTGTGTGTGTGTGTGTGTGTGTGTGTGTGTGTGTGTGTGTGTGTGTGTGTGTGTGTGTGTGTGTGTGTGTGTGTGTGTGTGTACATTATTTTCAGTAACAACTGCTCAATTAAGTTTAGGAGCAAAAAATGTGTGAATTACACATGTAAAAATAAGACTTCAGCTACACATTTTGTGCCCAGAGTTATGGAGTTGGACATCAAAATTTTGCAATACAATGTCACGATATAATTAGGTCATCACAACACCATTTCATTCAAACCATTTTTCAATGTTTTGAGTAAAAAAAGAACAGATTTATCAAAAAAAATCAAAAAGAATGGATGATAAAAATAAGTAGAAGGCCTAAACAGGGGCCAAGGCCATCTGTATAACTCTTGCCTATGTGTGTAAGCATGTGTGTCCTGAGTGAGACTGATAATGTGATTAATGGACGTAAGCACGGCCTCTTTCCTGCCCTCACTTCCCCACATGGAGGGAGAAGGCCAAGGGCCCGGGCTGCCTCGGCCTCCCCTGGCAGAGTAGAGGGTAGGGGGCGAACCTGGACCCTGTGCCCCCTCTGGAGCTACAGGAGCTAGAGGGGAAGTCTCCACACTGTCCACCAGCTTGTGTGTGTCTCCCTGTGGCAGCTGTAGGGGACCCCCCGCCCAATGTGAGCCCACCGATACATCATCACTCAGGGGGAGTCTCCATGACAGGTTAACATTGAACTATGACACCTTGTGCGGTGGGAAAACGACTCTTGTTTTGTGCTGGTTTGGCTGCTTAAACGCACCATTCACCGGGTGCATTTTATCAAATGGAAATAATTCTGCTTTTCTGTTTCACGTCATTGCAATTGAAAACAAGCCATTTGAAGAACCCCTCTTGGGCCACGGAAACCTTTGATGGGCATTTTTCACATTCCCACATTATGTTATACTATATATATATATTATATATATATATATATTATATATATATATATATTATATAGATATTATTATATATATATATATATATGTATACAGTAGAAGCAGAAATTATTAGACAGATTGTTCAATAGTGAACGTAAGTGCTACTTCCCAAGTAGGCCTACTTACTAAATACTAAGCATTCAACGTTTTGTCAGATTCTTGATTACTTATATATTTTAGTGGGTATATAATTGTGATTAAAATCATAGCTTTGCTATTTAGATTGCATTTTATTTAGACGTGTCTGCACAGCTGTTTGTGTTACGACAACCGTAACATTTTGAACATAAGATGTCAGCTGGGAGGAGGCCTCGGGGAAGACCCAGGACTAGGTGGAGGGATTATGTCTCCAACCTGGCCTGGGAACGCCTCGGGATCCCCCATTCGGAGCTGGTAAATGTGGCTCGGGAAAAGGAAGTTTGGGGTCCCCTGCTGGAGATGCTGCCCACGCGACCCGATACCGGATAAGCGGACAACAACAGATGGATAAAGACGTCTAGCTTATTTTGTTAGATGAAAACAGGGTTTTTTAGAAAAATGTGTGTATCTTCTTCAAAACAATCAAAAAAGTATCACACAGCAGGTACCATATAGGCCAACAAGTCCTCTAAACTAAAACAACAAAATATGTTGCCTTCCAAAATTTTGGTCGGAAGTGTTAGCCAGAAAAAATGTTACCAAGTACTTATTGAAAAATTACATACATTCCTTTAACTAACAACAATCTACAGCAGTAGTAACTAAAGAGCATTTTGTGATGGGATGACACCAGCCCAGGGGCGTAAAGTGCCAGTAGCCCCTTCTCTACTTCTTCCCCCGCCACTTCCAGCACCTTTTCTCGAACCACACCTAATTTCCAACTCTGCCGTTATCTTGATCTCAACTACACACCTGGGCGCCTGTGTAGCTCACCTGGTAAAGCAGGGGTCCATATGTAGAGGGTTACTCCTCGATGCAGTGGCCACAGTTTTGACTCCGAACCTTTGTTGCATGTCATTGTCATAAAAGGTTTGTGACTGTATCTTGCACAGTTATCAGGCCAGGGGCGTAAAGTGGGAGTGGTAACGCTATTGCATTGACATCTGGTTGCAAAAAGACAGACATAAACAGCTGGCAAAGAACTCAAACTGCCACTGTGGTAGTTCCTGCTACAGTAAGTGTTTCTAGGACTACTTTTTGCCATGACGGCACACACACAATGTAAAAAACAAAACAAGCTTCAACAACCAAAGCTACCAGTGGCTAGCTGGCAGCTAACTACACACATACTTTTCAATTACGGGCAGGCACATTTCTCCTCTGGCTAACTGCCTCCCCCCACCTCCTGCCCGTCCTATAGCAGTCTGTCCACTAATCCATCCATCCATGCGCTGTTGAGATAGCAACCGGCCCTCAAATGGTAAAGTAACAAAGGACTAGCACTAGGATTAATAACTGTAATGTCTCTGACACTACTTGTTAATGAAAAAAGAAATCACATAACTATTAAAAGTTACTAAGTAAATCTCAACCGCCAAATAACTGTTACAAAAAGAGTCAAATTGGTGTTTTCTGATCGGGTTCTTGGTTACCTAAGGAAACCAGTTATGTATGGGATTAAGGGAAACATCCCGCTTTGGCTTAAAATAAGTACTGTGTTATAGTTAGGAAACTTTCATCGTCAACGGGAAACAATTTGGTTCGAAAGAAACCAATGATGACTTAAAAGAAACAGTAAACAAACAGTGGTCACCCATATCCAAGTCACAACTTTTGTCATCCCATAAACAATCTCAAGCTCCTCCATACAAAGTTTTGTTGTTGTATACTACTTCTGCCTTAGCTGACAGTCAAGTCAGAATTCACACAGCTGCTTGCAGTCTTTAACATAATATTCATATGCTGTTTTAAGGCATTAGAACACCTGGGATGGAATTCCTGCATGAGGAACAATTGGACTACTTGGTAATTAAAATAATAATCAGATGAAGCCCTGTTGCTAATTAAAATACCTAACACTAACCACTTAAAGCCAGATCCCCTCCATCTCATTCCTGATGGCTCTAATCATCTTCTTGGTTTAGGCCCGAGAGGTCAAAGGTCAGCAAAAGTAGGGTTGGCCCTAGTTTGAAGGAGCTGGCATTCCTCACGAGGGCCGGTTATGATGGATGGTTGTAGGCCCTCGTCCTCCCCCTGCCCACAGCCCTCCCCATTGGCTCCTCATTCACCTCTCCGCCCCTTGGCACCGTCCCTCCATCCCCTCTTATCCTCTGACCAGATGTGTTCGTTGAACTCTGTCAAGAATAATAAAACACTGGCTGCAAGGGGCATGCACGCCAGGGCCGACAGCGCAGGGCGGGTGGCTAGGTGCATATTCAGATGCCTGTGTGGACCTGCAATTAGGAAATACACACACATTAGTCAAGAGAGCCAACTAAGGCATCCTAATTATTATAACTACTCATTAATTGTGGTCTTTGTGAGGCTGGGTTAGGTCAGTTGGTAGAGCAGGCGCACGTGTATAGAGGTTTACTCCTTGTCGCAGTGGCTGTGGGTTCAACTCCGACCTGCAGCCCTTTGCTGCTTGTCATCCCCCCCCCCCATCCCTTTCATGTCTTCTCTATCTAAAGACCTAAAATCCCCCAAAAAAAATCTTTAAAAACGAAAATTACAATAAACGAATGCGGCCCACTACAACTTATTTTCGATATTTTACAAAAACAATTTGTATGATATGTTACAAAATATGACGTTCTATTTGTAAAGGTACGTTACCATCACCGTTACGGTTAAGTTTAGGCACCAAAAGCGACTTGGTTTGGGTTATAGTAAGTGCCTCCGGGACACAAACACCAGTCCCCTGGGATTCTTATACTATGTCTCCTGATTTCCTTCTTTGCTCCGGCCATTATTACTACGGATACTAAGTCAATGCCTTACAGCAAACGTCAATGTGGGGCTTGCTGTAATAAATACTTGGATTACATTCAAATTACAGTGCATTACTTTTCATAGCTTTATGGATGAACAGTAAATGAGGAAAGCCCGACCACTATCTGTCTTAGTTTGACCATGAAATGCTGCGTCAGTGTCTCCAAGCCAAATCGGGGAAGGTGAATCACTCTTGTCAAAGTGCTCAGTGGCCGATTTTTTATTGTGTTTTGTATAGAACATGAAACAACCTAGATCACTCTTTCAAACCATTAAAAGTGCTCTACGTTTTATACAATGAGACCTGAAACATGATGCCATCTGGACAGTATAGTTTCATTAACGGATGAAGATATTTCAGAGTCACTTGACATTTGGTTGACACTGACAATCCACACAACACATTACAGCACCATGAATACAAATATTTACTAGAGTGTAAGTGGCCCCATGGGAATCCATATGTGAGCTACATGAGATCTCCACCGTTGAAAGCTGTCAATAAACACAGTGCTGATGTGGATCCAGTCCCAAAAGTAAATAGACTTATCAAATTCTGGAGTCCAACTAATTATTTTTCCATGTTTAATCTTGCCTCTCCCTCTGTTTTCATTGTCAAAGAGCAACGATAAAAACATCTAAGTAGTTGTGTTGCTAAATGACTGGTTTCAGGCTTTCCACCGGATATTGGAACCTGGCTTCAGCCACACAGGCATTAACGGGTGGGGTCCAACACTGGCTCTGTTCAGACCTGGCGTTAACATGCATCTCGGGTGATCCGGTCCCAAATGGACAGCTTTAAGTACGCCACATAAGCATCTTGAGTGACCAGTTTCAATCGGATCTCACTTCCCGGCTCTCTATTGAAATAAACACGTACATCACTTCTGTTTGCAAAGACCACAATGCGTTGTTTATGTTTTTAACCGACGGGAAGCAGCAAAGCACTTCCCCTGCCTGGTCTGCTGGAAATTAAAAGTATCAAACTGGGTCAATTTATTTGCGTGTTCCAGGCAAACCAAATCGACCCAAGATGTTTGACACACGCAAAGTATATTTCTATTGGCATTTCAGTTTTTTTCAGATGTCCTGGACAAAGCCAGTTTATTCGATTTGGTTCGCTACGGTTACACAGTGGACGCCACATACCCACTGCTAACAGAAAGTGCCAATATGTGGCCCAGACAAACTCCAAATGTGGTCCGAGCGATTGGATCTCAATGCGTCCTCAACGCATCTTGGGTGCATTCACACCCGTACTTGGGTGTGTTACACCTGGACGTCTACTTGTCCTCTGATCACCCAAGACGCCTGCTAATGCCAGGTCTGAACAGGGCCACTGATGTTGGCTGATAAAGGCTCGCAGTCAGTGATCCAGTTCATCCCACAGGTGTTGGATCAGGTTAACGTCAGGGCTCTGTGCAGGTCCGTCAAGTTCAACCTCTTCAAAAACACTTTTGCTTTGACTTTTAGAAACAGAAATTCCTGATGTAATTGCCCTAATAAATAACAGTAACAAGTTCCCTGCCCGGGTCAAACCAACAAAACTGATGAGGTGGCTGAGTTGGCTCAGTACTGTAGAGCAGGCGCACATATACATATAGGTTTATGCCTCAACGCAGAGGTCCAGGGTTTGAGTCTGACCTGTGACGCTTTCCTGCATGTCTTCCTTTTCTCTCTCTTCCTTTTCTCACCTAGCTGTCCTGTCCATTAAAGGTGGAAAAGCCCCCCCCAAAAAAAGAGTGGCTACCAATTTTAAGAAATAATTTGAAAGCTGGATTCAGATACAATGAACTACTCCTGAACCCAAACCTGCTTTCTGCCTGATATTCCATTTCCACTTTAACATCAATTATTTTCATATTCACCAACATTCAGCAGATACATCTTTAACGAGCACATGGAGAGAAAGCAGACTATAGAGACTACACAGTCGCTTCACTGAGACATTTTCTCTCATGGACAGATTAAGTTTAGGATTCACCGTTTCCTCCAGTCTCAGTCGACGGAGGAGCACGAGAAATGTCAAACATTGCTCGTCCTCTTTTGAAAGGATGGCATCTGCGGCAAGAACCCAACTCTGTTGATGGAGGATGAAGAAAAGGGGAAAGATGAGGAAGAGGGAGAAACTGGTCTCTTCTTTGATGTTGCTGCTCGGAAAACCCTCCGGGGACAGAATCAAAACCTGGCTCCCCTGAAACCCTCTCACCACGGGCAGCCGGTGACCACCGCCCCCCCCCCCCCCCCCCCCCCCCCCCCCCCCCCCCAAAGAGCCGCTAGATGAGAGGGAAGACCAGGAGTGATGGCAGAGATGGAGGCTGGGCGAGCACATTGATGGCTAGAGTGATGATTTCCTTCACACACACACAGATGCCTCCAGTCATCCATATACCTCCTCCCACCTTCCCCTGGCCCCAGGCAACACACACACAAACACACACACACACACACACACACGCACACACATGCACAGTTAGGCCTCCAATTAAATCAAAAGTGGTTTGTTTTTATTGGTCTTTTGCGCTGACAAGTGGGCTATCATTCTGACGGCTCTACCTGTCAGCGAGCAGCTGAAAATCCTCCGTTGACAATGCCCAATGCTTCCAATTAGGGGAGAATCAGACTCCTGGCGCGCTAGCCATCTTTCCACCCCCCCATCCCCCCCCCCAGGCCCACCTTCCCTCCCTTTTCTCCTCTGCACTCGCTCCACGATCCTCAACCATTCCCCTCTATCCCTCTCACTCTTGCTTTACTCCTTAATATCTCCCTCATCCTCCTCCTCCTTCTTCCTCTCCTCCTCCTTTCCACTCTCTCTCCAGGAGAAGGGGGTCTGTCTCCGCTGCAAATTACCGACACAAAACGAAGGTGGTGGCGGCGCTGGCGCTTGGAGCTGCCGGTCCAGGGCCCTGTCAGCATTAATGAGACGATGAAGGTTTATTTCGCCCGCATGCATGTGCTAAATTCTTTCTTGTGTGACAGCTGACTGGGAAATGTGAGTGTTAACCTTATAAAAGATTCAGCGAGTTCTCATTATTTTCTGTCAACTCCAGTACCTGATGGCGTTAAGGTGCATCATTTGCATCCCTGACTGGTCCAGGGTGCAGCACCAGCTCCAGAGCAAGCGCCTTTTCCTTTTTCTTTTTTCTCTGCCGTTTTTTAATGCTGTTTGTTTGTTGAGAGGAGTCATCTTTTTACATATATCCCCCTCGAAAGACATGCTTTACTCCATGTTCCAAAACGATAGAGATGCCAAAGTTTATTCAAAGGCGACACACATTTTTACAAAACATACCTAGATATATATTTAACATTCCTGCTCAATTGAGCAAGTAAATAAAATCTAGCACAATGTTTTCTCTTTTTTTACCCCGCAAAAGTCCAGGAACATGAGGAAGCCCAGCAGGCATTATTAGTAGTAAAGCTCATGGCCAGGATTCCAATAATGCATTGAAACAAATAAAAACTAAATAAAGCACCAAAGATATAAATTATTAACACTGACAGGTCAGTATGGACTATGATAGATAAAACTGAACCTGCTGGTGCCAGTTAATCTTATATTATTGATATTTAAGAAAATATTCAAAGACTAGTAGCCTGATCAGAAAAAATATTAATATCAATATCTTAAATACAGGCGTGAAGAGGCAGACAGCAATGCACCATTCACTGACAATTTCCTGAAAACATTTCTGTTTCTTCTCTTTAACATGGATCAATAACATCCTCCCACAACATCAGCGTGAGTCGCGTGTGTGTGTGTGTGTGTGTGTTGTGTTTGTGTGTGTATTGGGTGGGTATTTCATTATTGGAGTAAGAGTTGCACTGGCCCTCAAATTCAGACAACTTCCTGAGAAAAAAAAACTGAAATAACTGAACTGTGCTTGACCAGAGGGACACAAAACAGCACCAGCATGAGCCAATCAAAACACACACACACACACACCACACCACACACCACACACACACACACACACACACCACACACTTCTGGCTGCTAATGTTTTCTGCCAAAAAGGGCTCAGATTTTAAAGGCTTCATAAACTTTACCAGAAGCCAAATAGTAACATTCAATTGAACAAAATCATTATTATTTGAATACACCTGTACACTCTCAGTCTATTAGCGCTAATGAAACAATTATTTGTTTAATTGCATTTTTTTTCACAACACAACTAAACAATGTCTCCAGTTTGAGAATTTGAAGCTTTTTTCTGTTGTGTATTATTATAAATATGAATATTTGGGTTTTGGACTGTTGATTGGACAAACAAGAGACATGCAGATGTCCTCTTGGGTTCTGACATTTTTTTTTTTTACTTTTCTTGACTGTTCTGACATATTTAAGACAAAGCCATTATTGAAAATATTATTAACAAAATACTTAACAATGAAAATAATCCTTAGTTGCAGTTTCACTCTATGTAATGTGGCCTAAAATAATCACACAGGCTATGGCACGGTGGGGCTTTTATTTTAAAATTTTTTTCAAAACTAATCATTTTACTTTTTCATCCTATTGGTTGGTTTGTCAGACATTTAAACCAATTAAATAGCATATGTCCCTTTTTATTTTACCCGCAATTTGTGACATAAAAATGTGGGGAAAATTAAGAAAACTCAAAGCAGTTTGAGTAATAAAGAGTTCAAATTAAAATCAAAGAAATTAGGACTGTCTGGATTTTTCAAGAAACAAATAAAAATAATGAAAGCTCCTCTATAAGTTGAACAGGCGGCGTGATGATCCCTAAGAGGACGAAGCCAGTTGAATCACCTTATGATTTATTTAGGATAATGCTGGAGCTGTGGTCATGCGGCACCGCGAGGATAAAGACAAGAAGACAAAAAAAAAAACTGTGAGAGAAAGCATCAAACCACTGCTTCTTTTCATGCGCCAGCAGAGGAGAAAGAAACAGCTAAGTCAGGCTTGGTGTGTGTTGCCTTATATCTGTGTTGTCCCCGCCTCGTATGTGACAGCTTGCAGCCGCGGTGGGACCCCATGGGAGCGGGGAGCGGATTCACTAACCTGCCGGTGTCTGAGACCGACGCGCGCCTCCAATCTGGTGGTCTGTGGTCACATGGGGTGGAGAAAGAGGAGGAGGAGGGGGGGGGGTGTCGATGATGATGAGAAGGGGGTAGTTAGATTATTAGGGGCTGTCGGGGCCGTCGCGCGGGTCAAACTGCTGTGCAGAGAGTGGAGCTAAAAGTGCACACAATGGTATTTTACGCATGTTAAGGTGCGCACAATGGCAGACGCGCCTTGAAGTTGTGCGTCACGCTCGGATACAATTAGACTATTAGAAGGTGATTGTGCTCTAAATGATGACTGGGAAACGAAAAGACATTGCTTCTGCTTAAAATTAAAAAACAAAAATAGTAATAGTTTTTTTTGTTGCAATAGCCAATATTTACGAATATTTCCATTCACCAATTTTCTTGAATGGCATCATAAAAAGATATTGTGGTGGTGTATGCAAAGATTGTTCGTGGATTTGGACAAACGAACCATTAAAAAATTACAATTCAGTAATAAAAATACTAAATAGAGGCCTCTAACATTTAAAATTATTTTAACAATAAATTAGGCCTAATAATAAAATAAGAAGAATAATTTGTCTGTTTTGTCAATTTTGCAACATCAAAACATTTGCACCATAACAATGTTAAATCTAATAAACCGATAAATAAAATATCCAAAAAGAAATTAGTGATGCTGATTAAAAAAAGAGTAAAAAGAGGAGCTGTGGAGGTGGGAAATAAATCCAGAGAACGAAAGGGAGTCGAAAAGAAAAGCAGCGAGCCGCTGCACATAATAAGCCCATTATAAGCCTCATCAATGATGTAATGAAAGCAAACAGTGTGAAAATTGCCTGTAAACAGTTGGATCTGAGTCTCCTGATGAATTCAGTGTCTCTTTTATCAAAGTGAGGATGAGCCAGGGAGACGAGGGGAGGACGGGGGAGGCAGGCAGGGAAGGAGGGAGGGAGGCAGAGAGAGTGGGCGTGTAGGGAGGTCCACATCCAGCTCCCCTCAGCCAATGAAGGCTTGTCACAGGGGACTCACGTGGACGAGGCGCTCTTAAAACCTAGCTCCTGACTTTTCCTCAAGTTCAATTTTTTGGGATTCCCTCCCACCCCTATCACATCTCGTCCGTTTACTTGCCAGTTGTGACTATTTAACCCACTTTACCTCTCCTTTTGTCGATTCTGCGGCGCGCATCGCATCGTCTTCCGCTTCTTCCTCTTCTGTTCCCGCTCCAGCCCTCGGACTCCTCTCTCGCTCTGCTTCGTATTATTTTTTTTTTAAGGTTTTGTTGCTCTAAAAGGAATAAGAAGAGTTTTCCATCTGTCGTTGGTGTGGCCACATGACGAGCTGCCCTGAACATTTCCCCTCCGGTCCTCGCCTGGACCTGTCCATGGTGCTGAAGCGCGTTCTTCCCGAAGACACCGGTGCGCTGCTGCTCCCACATTCCCAGACAGAGTCACTATTTCCGCATCTTTTCGAGTCTTGCAGGTGAGATAATTGCAGCAATAACTGGTTCATCTTCCCTGTGAGGCTGCTGGACTCAAACAGAAGGAGTTGGGCCGAAAGGAAGCAACAAGACTCGACTGTGACTCTGCCAACAGAGACTACAGCGGCTGCATCGATTTCAGGAGGGCTCATTTTTTTTCTAGACTTGACAAAAAGACAAACAAGAGAATCGGATGCTGGAGATATTCGCTCTTTAGGGAACCAGTTGGGAAACTGGAAATAGCGGAGGAATAATCTTCATTTAGCGTATCCATTCACATTCTTTTCTTGGTGCGGGGAGGGGGGTTCTTTCTCCTCGGCTGGATCAACTTAGACTTAAACAACCCCCCTCCCATCTCTCCCTAAAATAAAACTTGTCCTGAATACCAAATGGTAGTTTGAGGAGGCCTCGATCAAGACAATGGAGTCGTCCGCAAACGGGTCCAATTTTGGCATCGACTCGCTGCTGTCCCACAGGCCTGGAAGTCCGCTTGCCAAAGGGGACAGCCTGGCGGGGGAGTGCCGCTCGCCTCTGGAGTTCAGCCCGAGATCAGACGTGGAGAGCGGCTGCTCGTCGCCTCCATCACCGCGGAGGGAGTGCGCAGATGAGGTGGCCCAGAGGCAGGGTCACGGAGGCGGCGGCCTGCCGCCGCACCTCCAGCACGCGCAGATATCTGCGGGCTCGCAGCAGAGGACCGTGACCTCTTCGTTCCTCATCAGAGACATTCTCGCGGACTGTAAGCCTCTGGCCGCGTGCGCGCCATACTCCAGCAACGGCCAGCCGACCCAGGAGGCGGGGAGGCTGGCCTCCAAGATAGCGGAAGACTTTATGGAGAAAATCCACAGCAACTCGTCGTCAGACAGTGAATATAAAGGTAAGGACCGACACGGGGACGGGAGTCCAGATTGGAACTGATCTCGGCTTCTGCTTACACACTTCACTTCAGCCTCCTGTAGAAAACACATATGTTCTTTTGAAATGTGACCCTGGCTGTGTCCCTATGTTTACCTTTCCGGGTCTGTCGTTTTCTGTGTTGTTCAGCTGTCTAGTCTTGGTGCTTTTTTCTGTCCTAACATCTAATTAGGCCAACTCAAATAAATACTGATTTAATAATAAAAAAAAGGGGTCAGAGAGATAATAGTTACAACAACAAAAAGGCTGTGAAATGGGGAAAAAATAGAGCATGAAGTTAAAACAACAATAAATTAAATGTCAATGAAAGCCAAACTTCTGTTTAGAATCTGATGCAGAATTTAGCTTAGCTGGGTGATGACAAAAAATAAGACATATAAATAAAAAAATAGGTAGCCTATTTTAAGGTATTTTGGGCCTTTTCAGATTATTTTACAAAGATAATAATTATCATAGGCAAATAATAGTAAAATAAAAATAGTAATTTAAAATAATAATACAAATAAATAGGCATAGCTTAGTGTATAAGAATACTATTTTTCTAACTCGGCTTGAATTTTGTTTTGCTGGTGGAGTGAAAAACTGTAAGATCTTTATTAATAAAGTGAAATAGATTTCATCAGTGGCCGGCCACCGGAAGCCATCCATAGGGAAAATGCACCGGATCCTCTGCTGAAACATGAGATTTGACCCTGCACGGTGACAGGCTAATGAGTCCAGTTTTTCATTACGTTTTTACATTAAAAATAATAATAATCCGCGGCTGGCCGCGTGCGAGCTTCGCGCTAACAGAACATCCGGAAAGCATCTGTTGATGTCCGGGAGGAGAGGATGGGAGAGATGACAGGGTCGCCTCCAGATAAATGCCATCAAGGGCCTCTCTGTTTCCAATCATGTCAGCCATAACAGACATGTCACCTCCATTGACAGTTTAATGAAGCAGTGCCTGGAAAGAAGACGACCGCTGTAGGCTATGAGGGGGAATATTAAACTTATCCTATAGCCTACATTATTACTATTTCATTAGTTTGTGTTTCTTTTTGTTTCATCTGCTTATTGGCTCACAATGAGTTTTTCCCTAATTCATTTTTCTTCAGCTATTGATACGGTGTCACGTCATCAATTCCCTCGACAAATTCAGTGTGTGTGCGTGCGTGCGTGCGTGTGTCCGCGCGCTCCCGCGTGTCCCGGTGTGGATGGAGATGCTCATCGACGCGCTGATTGATGGAGGAAGCCGCGGGGCCCACACGGCGCCTGCACGGCAGCTTTGATTTCCACCAGTCCGCTTCCTATAATATTTCAGGGATTTGATGCAATTTGTCCCCGGCGCTAATCAGATTTGTAACCGGCGCGGGGCCGCCCGCCTCTTGATTTCCACTCATTTCCACGGTCCTGTGAAGTTTCTCCGGTCGCGGTTGAAAGGCTCGTCCTTCCCTTGTGGCTCAATTAGGCGGATTATTGTGCTCCTTGAGACGATTCAACTATTCAACTATCAAGATCTCTCGCCTCGCTCGTTCTCCCCCCTCTGTCTCTTTTCTTTTCTTTTCTTTTCTTTTTCTTTTCCAGAGAATTGACTGTAAGGACTGTATACCAATGCTCGCCCTGACGTGACACCACGCAGCAGCAGAACAAAGACCGCGGCTCCGCTCACGGGGAAAAATGTCAGATTGGAAATGCGAATATTGGAAGAGCTTTTCATAACAATTTAAGAGCAAATCAAACAGCTCCATCCAGCCCATAGGCCCTGCTGCTAGCGCCGAGGTTTCCCCCTCAACACTGGGAATAATCTCTTCCCCAAATGTAGATAAATACACACAAAAGCCCAGCATGCTGGTAAAAAATCACACATGTTTTTAAATATTTGACCAATATCTGTTTCAGGCGTTTTGGCCATCCGCAGTGAATTAATAAGTAGCCTTTGGTTTACTTGGCGTTCGAACCAGTGATTTAAGTTATTATTATTATTAAAATAAAAAATAAATATTTCTCTTCATGGATTAAACTAAATTCACAGATTTACCTCTCTTACACTGACGTAGGCTAAAACTTTATAAACTTTTAAAAAAAAGTTACATTTCAAAACAAAGAAACCCCTCATAAATCCAAAGTTGGGCTTTATCGCGTCTTTTGAAAGAGGGAGCAAGATTCTTTTATTATTATTATTATTATTATTACTAATATTATAATTAATAATACTATTTTTATTGGCTAATATTAAATCTAACCAATTCAACCAATTCAGTTTATATTTATATGGCACATCACATACAGGACATGCAGCTCAAAGCCACTTCCATTTAAAAGCACAGAAATGAAATGTTAGTAGAATTCTGTCATTTTGCCTTGATCCACTAGTGTTTTTCATATTTCACATATTTTATTATTTCTCCTGAATTAAATCCCTGATTAAAGTAAGCAAGGTCACACTAATGGAAAGTGATTTTTAACATATTTCGTGTTTTAGTAGACACTGATAGGCTATTTGTGTATCGAGGTTGCGTAAATATGACACAGTATGAGGCCTTGGCTCGGTTTTCACCTTTCTTCTCTTCTTTTTTTGTCTCTTTTTTTCTTGTCTCGGCCGTTTGTGTCCGCCAGTGAAAGAGGAGGGGGACAGGGAGATCTCCAGCAGCAGAGACAGCCCGCAGGTCCGGCTCAAGAAGCCCCGGAAGGCCCGGACGGCCTTCACCGACCACCAGCTGGCCCAGCTGGAGCGCAGCTTCGAGAGGCAGAAGTACCTGAGCGTCCAGGACCGCATGGAGCTGGCGGCGTCCCTCAACCTCACCGACACTCAGGTCAAGACCTGGTACCAGAACCGCAGGTACACACACTGCTGCTGCTACTTAAGGCTGGGGGGGGTAATCTGGTTTCTCACGGCTGGCTCAGGACTAGCTGGACCCAGGGACGCCATGTTTTCCTTTCACCCTAAAAAGATGGCATGAGTTCAGTCACTTAAACCCACATGAGCCGCTGCCACCTGGCCTGAAACATAACGTTGTTTTAGTATGGAATCATCTGCCGATTTTTCTCGGTGAATTGATTAATCGCATGGTCCATAAATGTCAGATTTGACTGGACAAGCTCCACCACAGTTCCCCAAAGCACAACGGGAAAGAAAGTCAATACTCCTTCACACTGAAGTGGAACATGTTGGCATTTTAACTTTTAACAATTCAGTAGTTATCCTACAACAAGAATGACTTTATTAAAGCTCATATCCGATTTCATTCCATGCAATGACCCTGCAAAACCGTTTAGTAAATAAATCAAACTCCACGCGCAGTTCAGAGGACCCGTTTTCCGCAATGTCTTCCGCAGTTCGTTTGAATTAACTTGAGTATTTAGTTGTCTGCAGCTTTGACTCTCAGGCAGCTAAATGACATAAATAAATATAAAACAACACTTCGGAGTATGAATAATGCATTGTTGCATGTGTGCATATCAATAATTCAAACAAACCACTATATCTATTCAATTATCTTTATTATGAATTATTCACCTGCATGGAGTGCATAGTCTACTGCCAATCTCACAGACTTCCTTGGGTGTGAAGACAAGTGGCAGGCTGGAGATTTGGGGGATTTAAAAAAAAGAAGAAGAAAAAACAGATGTATTCCTGACTTTTAATTGGACTCCGGGTAAACAGATGGGAGCTATTTTGCTATGTGTCAGATTCAAACACACTCACTTAATACCGCGTGTATTTATCGTTACACAGAGGGTAAAACAGCGTGTTTTCTTTCTCTCTTCCAGGACGAAGTGGAAGAGACAGACGGCGGTGGGACTCGAGCTGCTGGCGGAAGCTGGAAACTACTCGGCCCTGCAGAGGATGTTCCCATCCCCGTACTTCTACCCGCAGAGCCTGGTGTCCAACCTGGACCCCGGAGCGGCCCTCTACCTGTACAGGGGCCCCTCGGCGCCCCCGCCGGGCCTACAGAGACCTCTGGTCCCGCGGATCCTGCTGCACGGCCTGCAGGGGGGCAGCGAGCCGCCTCCGCCTCTGCCCCCCATGTCCGGCGTGCTTCCCCGGCCAGCCCAACAGCGGTGAGCCGGCTGCTGCAGATTCTTGTCTTTTCTTTTTTTTTTTTGTACGGCGATGGCAGCTTGGGACTCATAGGCAGAAATAAAACCAAGACAGAGAAATTAAAAGACGTGACGAACAAGAAAAGAAGAAGAAAAAGAAGAAATAAAAACTGTTCGAGGCCTTTTAATGGTGCGAAACGGCCGATTCAGGCTGAGCCCTGTGGACGGAGCTCTGGGACTCAAACTGTCTGTGTGGAAGGATTTTTTTTGGACATGAGATTTATTTATGACTTATTTATTTTTCAATATGAATCTAAGTTATGTATTTATTTGATACAAGTTGCAGTATTTTCAGTTTTTTTCCCCCATCAACAGATGACCTACAGTTCAATGCCAATTAGACCCTCTATTATTATCATTATTATCATTATTATTATTATTATTATTATTATTTAGGCGTTCATGGATAGTGGCAGAGGCAGAACCTCCTTCCATGTAATATGAATATAATGTAATTAGAGGAGCCAAAGGAACAATGAGTAGCCTAACTCTGTCATTTTCTTTCCACGTGAAGAACAAGATGATCAGCAGTCATAAACCTGTAAATAAGAATATTTTGCATTTTATTGGAAAGAGACTGATTTTAAAGAAACCTTTTTCTTTCTGTTGGTTTGATCCAGTAGTGCGTCTTTTTCAGAGCACGGTGATCCAGTTTAACCTAATAGGCTAGATTAGCCATCAGAAACTATACAAGCGAACGAGTCAGAATAAAAAAAAATAAAAAATAAAAAGCATATTTGTCTGAGAAAGAATGCCTGGACCCACATTTAAAAAAAGGCACAAACACGAGAGCTACGGAAAGAAAGAAATCTATATAAAGTCTTTTTCTTGTTCTTAGTTGAAGTTTTAGCGAAGTAAAAATGTCAAGTAATTTATAAAAAAAAAACGGTTTTATCCCTGCAGAGGGGGCGATGGGAGACGCAATCACCTCACTTAGGTTTTTATTTTTATTTTTTATTTTTTTTGGCTGAACAAATCGGTCGGACTCGGGTCCACGTGCAGGTGGAGCTGCCTGTTGGTTCGCTTTAGATGTATTTGAACAGACGTTGTGCATTACTTATGTTACTTCATATGAAGCCGTGATACCCCTTACTTGTTATACTCTCCTTTGGTGAAAATGTATATTGCAGATATCAAACTTGTGGAGTGGTTCTCGTATATTTCCTGGATCGTTTTTAATTTTTATTTCTATTTTTCGTTCCTCTCTAGCTTCCCCTAAACTCTCTCCCCATTTCGTGAAGTTCATTTTTTTTTTGGGGGGGGGGTGACATTCACAGCACCAGTTTGGGAGGGAAAAGGAGGAAAAGGAGGGAGGATGGGGGGGGATTTGATGTAAAAGAGAATTACTTTTATAAATGTGGAAATAAAAAGTCTTTCATTTAATGACGTGACTCCTTGAGAATGTGTGAAACGGAAACGCCACGGGGCTTTTCAGCTGGAGGCGACACCCAGACCTGGCAACACGTGTGCTGCTTTCAGGGTCGCTTTTTGTGTTGGCCAGCCTTAAAGCAACTCATTTCTGGATAACCTTCCCATATGGAATCACACAGGTAACATGTGGATATACAAAAAAAAACTCATCTCGACACTAAAAGGACATATTTAGTGCGTAAATGTATATATGGGTTTTGATATTTTAGCACTCTGGTTTGGTGGCAAAATAAAATCCATTTTTGACCAAATCAACAGAAAAAAAAAGAAATATAGAAAAATAAATGATAGAGGCCTGCCTGAAGGCTTGACTGGTCACAGTTTAAAACAAAAAAAGAGTGATATGAACACATGTCGGTGCCAATGAGCACAGGTTGGGGAGATGGCTGCTGCCGCTTTAATTAAACAGCTCCACTTTTCTGGAAGCAGCTCGAAAATAAACCCAATTTTTTTTCTCCAAAGTTTCTATTAGAGGAAAACGTGTTTCAGTGAATTTGAACATGTCTGTCAGACGGCTTTCCACTCCTCTGTTTGGTTTGGTGTCGTTGATTTAATTTGTTTAATGTTGAGATGAGGGCGTGGGGGAAAAAGCAGCGGAGCAGCTATACCACTAGAACATCCGTTTGGTAACCTTTTCAAAAGAAAAGCGGAGATTTGCAGAAAGATTCCACAACTAAATTCATTTCGGACAAATGTAAATGTTATTCTGGGTTAATTATACAAAAATGTCGACTTTTATACACTTTATTTTCGTCCTAGGTTATAAGTAGGCTATAAGTGCCTGAACACGTGAAGAAGGGAGAAAGGTCGTTTGATTGGAAATGAAAAGCAAACAGCAATCTCGCACACGTAGTACACGCACGACTAACCACACACACACACACACACACACACACACACACACACACACACACACACACACACACACACACACACACACACACACACACACAAACACACACACACAAAAGTGCAATCAAAGATCAATTCCAGCTAATGTCTTTAGAGAAGGGCCAACAAAATGGAGCGCCCCCCCCCCAATTCTCTTCTTTGCCATTCCCACTTTCCTAAATTAACAGCAGTAACTCCGATTCGTTTTCCATAAACAATGCAGGAGATGAAATATTAATGTTATGTGCGCAATTGTTTAAGTGCCCTAAATGATCCCATTTTGAAATTGATTGTTTCCATCCTTCTTTTCCTTGAGGGTGCTGGATGTGCGCTCCTCTGCCAAACGGCTCCAACAGCTGGTGACCGGGCTGGAGCTGACTACAGACCGGGGATCAGCGTGTGGACAGCTGGTCAGCGGCTCCGCCACCCCTCCCTCCTCCATATCCGAGCACCAGCCTCACTCTCCCCCTCCGAGTCTGCGAGGACCCGAGTTATCCGGCCGTGGCGCGTTGGGGGTTAAAGGAGTTCAGGCTGACGGACAAGACTTGGCGTGTAGGATGTTAACGATTAGACAAAAGACTTTAATAGGTTTTAATTGAAAGTCGATAATGGGTTTGATAGCCAGCTCCCCCTGCTGTCATCTACGCATGGCACCTGTTATCTGGGGCCTCCACTTAGTGGCTGACCACGCCGTGAAATATCAGACTGACGGCCTGATAACTGGTGCGTTTATGATGCGTAAAATTGCATTAAAAATACAGAGCATGTGCCGAGCCGAGTTTTGACGACTGGGAAAGTGAAGAGGGGATAAAGGGAACGGGTGGGGGGTTGGGGGGGGGGGGGATAAAACACCTCCCAACTTGCCAAAAGATCATTATAGTCCCATCATGAGGATCCGTGACCGATTCAGATAACGACGACCCTCTTAATGGAAAGGGGGTTACTCTTGCAAAGTGTACAGCTGATTATTTAAGGAAAAGCCCCTGTGTGTCTTGTTGGGTGACTCGGAGAGTTTTTTTCTTCTTTTCTTTGCATGTGAAAGGCTGGTGGTAAATCCCCCGGCTCTTACCATGGATTGTCCCCGGCTCAGGGTTAATGAAGTGCGGATGGAGTCTCGTTGAGCTCCCGACACAAAAAAAAAAAAAAAAAAGGCTTAGGCCCAGAGGATCAGTGACTCTGCTTAATCCCATGGACTCCTAATAATAATACTAATAATTCAAGAGAAAAAAAAAACTTAACAAAAAACAACCTTTTGATGAAATTAAGAGCTAATCAAAGCGTCATTTGCATTGTGCTCGTGCTGGGAAAGCTTTTATATTTCCTTTCATTCCTAGCTGTGGACCAATGAGGAAAATCTGCAGCTTGCATTAGGATTGTTGCAATACACTGGCGGCGGTTTTGCTTACAAAATCCGCGGGGGAAGATGAAAAATAGATCAATTAAAAATGTTCAAGAAACGCATGGCCTATTTTGCCAGTTTTCCTGAACAATAGCCATAAACGGAAATAAATCTCTTTTTTTTCCAGTTTTTTTGCATAAGCGAAATGTGCCTTTATGGACTATTATATCTGTTATTCACAGAAGAACTTAGGTTACATCAAGTTATTCCCACATGCCGTCCATATCCTACATATTACCTATTTAGGGCAGTTTGGAATAACCTTTGAAGCCACAAAGTGTTTCAAACAGAGGAAAACCGCTGTATTACACACATACCCTCATGTAATACTGCAAACACAGTGTTTGACTTCTTGAAATATGGCAGCCTGTTGTCAATGGGATCATGGGTTTTGTATTTCAACAATTCTGATTTCAACAATTTTGATTTCAACAATTTTGATTCATCCTTTCGATTCCGGTTCTTATTGATTCTCGATTCAGATTTTTTTTTGTATTGGTGGAGTTGAAACTGTGCTGGAAACCAAAAATTGCCAAAAAAAGTTCAAATTTGGAACAGATGATCGGACTGGAAACCAAATTTTCCAATCAATTCCAAGTTGGAACCGGTTCTCGATGGCCAATCCTAATCCCGATGTAAGAAAATGTAAACAGCCTCTGTAGGCTACAGCTGGATGTTCGGTTTATGTATGCTGCAGGCAGGGAAAGGTAGGAGACATTGTGTGTAACCTTTGACCCTGGCAAAGTAAAAAAAACCTAACCTGTGGGCCTATTTTATTTCCCTTTCATATTAAAATCTAAAATGAAAAAGTCACCCAGCTCCATTCACCTAAACAACATTTCTATGGCTCGACAGCAGAAAATAAGGAAGAGAAAAGGAGGAGAGAGAGGCTGGCGTTAAAATGAATCTGACTCAGCAATGAACAGAGACATTTAGAGAGATGAAGTACATGATCAAGTATCAACCCTCCCGGTTAGAGATCCACTCCTTGCCTGGAGTTACGGGGGCCGTGAGGAGGAATGAAAGCCTCGCCGAGTGGAGATAACCCCACTAATCATTTCCCCAATATGACGGGGGGGGGACTACAAACTTGGGTCAGGGGCGCTGGGATTGACATCCCAATCTCAGCAAATAATGAAAGCTTTCCTCTCGGATCAGAAGGAGGGTTAGGGAGGAAGAAAGGAGTGGAGAGCGGGAGAAGGGGGGATAGACGCAGGATAGAAAGAGGAGGAGCTGCTGCTTCACAACCACACACATTCACTTCACAGGAAAGCTCTCATTTCTCTATTTCTACTGGACTGCAGAATATGGTGAATATCCTGATGAACTGAGTAAAATCAGCATATGTAACAGCTTCTAGATGACCCACTCAGGCACCCGTAGAACTGCCAAAAACATTACAGTGATAAAATTAATAGAAGACAGAACTCAATTCAATTTAATTCATAGTATCAAACCATAACAAGAGTTATCTCGAGACACTTTACAGATAGAGCAGATCTAGACCACTCTCTATCATTTACAAGGACCCAACAGTTCTAGTAGTTCCCCCAAGAGCTAGCAGTAAGTGCAACAGTGGCGAGGAAAAACTTCCTTTTAGGAAGAAACCTCGGCCAGACCCAGGCTCAGTGGCAATAATAGTCACAGTAAAGATAATGGAATGAGAAAAAGGGTTCCGAAAATGTCTAATACTTATGTCCAATTTGTCAAAACAAACGGCCTACATTGTTTCGGTACAGTCAGCCTTGTCGGGCTGATGTTATTCCATTCATTCTAAATGCATAGCTTAGCTACAGTAGCTAAGCTAACAATGTTAACATAAGTAGGCTAACTTAACAGGTGGGCTAACTAAAGCAATGTTGCCAGAATGGGAACAAAGGGAACACATTCTTCCTACATGGTTACCCCATTTGCGACCCTAGTCCCAGCTAAAGTCAGAAAGTTTAATCAGCTGTTTTATTATAACATTTAGGCCTAGAACAAAATAGTAATAAACAAAAGCTGCCTTGAAATTAGCGGAAATTAATTAGTGTTAATGTTGGATTTTATTAAGATGTTACCGCCAGTTAGGGCTGGGCGATATGGAGATAATCAAATTTCAAGATATGTTTAACCAAATACCTCGATATCAATACCGCAACGATATTTCAGTGTTGACAAAATATGTACACAATGAGATTTTGGATAAATAATCATCAGTCTGGTAAGTTCAGAAAATGATATCACATTACTGTAATGCAGCCTTTAAAAACAGGAAAAGACAACACTTATGCCATATTACAATATTAAAATATCCAACATCTAAGACGATATTCAGTCTCATATCACAATATCGATATAATATCGATATTCACAATATACTATATAATAATACTTGGAATAACTGCAACAAGAAGACTGGTTGATAGTTTTCACCTGCGGCTGGTAAAAACACGGTCTGAGCTATGATATGGCAGGTACATATTTTACATCTGTAATTGATCATAAATAAACAGGACACAGCTGCATATTTTCATAATTTTGTTTGATCCATTTTTTTCCCTGAAAGACGGATCACTGTTAATAGTTAACAATAGGCTGAAATGTCTGGGAATATACGGTAAATACGACACCTAACACTCAGTACTGTAGTGTAATTGTGTACTGTACATTTCATATTGAAATTATTTATTGGAATATAATATAATCATATATTTTCTTTTTAACAAAGGCAGCCACGTCTCCTCAGTGTTTTAACAAAGGCAATATTCTTAAAATAGTCTAAAATAAACTAAATAAATATAAAAACACCAAGCCAAGGAAGAAGTGAACAATACTAAAAGTACCGGACTCAATGCTATCTTTTGATACTCTGACAGATCAACCTGGTGCCCATTACAGTTCATATCCAAAAAGGACTCAAGTTTGATAACCTGTCCTGATAATGACATGGTTGACTTTGAATAGTCACCAAGAAATCAGAGACCTGCTGTCACCCTATGAAGCATCTAACTTGTGTTTTGGCTGTATACTGGCAAAACACAAGTAAAAAAACAACAACCCTTTGTTAAACATTTATTGGGTTGGTCCTTCATTACAATTGCCAAGCAATCCTTTCAAGCCACATTTAAAAGTATATTTTAAGTTGTTCTTTGAATTGCTCTTGCAACGACTTGCCTCCACTTTTCCCATGGAGTGATGAAAGCAGTGCAGCTTGCAGCAGGGGGTCTGTGTAAGCCGCATCACTATTAGATGACACAGAGATTATTCAATCAATAACTTGTTGCGTTACGACACGCTTCGCCGCATGCCACGCTGCGCTCTCAGCAGCCACTTTGGCCTAACGACATGGCAGAAACAACACTCACACACACACACACACACACACACACCCCGAGGCCCTGACCCCCAACGGCCAACCAGCCCTGGAAATGCCTCTGGGACCAAACGACAACATCAAGCAGTGAGTAAATCTCCCACTGATCTGTAAATGACTTCCAGACAAAGACATTGAAGGAAATAGCACAGCTGGCCATAAAAATACCAACACAAACCATTCATTTGTTTCAGCTATTCTTTCAGAATGAAAATGCAAAAGGAATTCATCTTTAGAAGACACATTCAGCAAGAGAAGAAGACAATAAAAGGGCTACATAGACTGAAAAATACCCCCGTCTGTGTGAAGCCCCAGACTGTTTGATGTACACGTACGAAATTGGTTTGACTGCTATCTTATGATTCACCGTGATGATAAATGCATCCGATAGAGGATTTGAGGCATTTTACAACTTCATCTTAATTGAAGTTTTTGTAATTTTCATATTTCTATAAACTGAAAGGTTACATGGCCCTTAATAGATTAAAACGACAAGTAGTTAAGACTATTTAAAAATACATTTTAATTTTGTTATACATCCAAGGTCAACAATCTCATGCTAGCGCAGATTCCCCAAACGCTGAAAAAAACATATTTTTCTTGAAACTACACAGTATTCAACACAGCAGCCATTTACTATTTATAAGTGATCCCTGCATACAGCTTATAAATGTGGAAGAGTTTCCATGATCTGGTCTCATTTGAAAGCCGGCTAAATTAAAGGGAACAGGCAGTTTCTTGGACCCCTCGGTGGACCCTGGGGGTCACTGACCAGGGCCACAGGGAGGCCTCTCACCTCATAAACATAAAGGGAGGAGAGGCCATCAATAAATGATGAGGAGTGGTATACATGTATTTTTAACGGTGCATCCGTGTGATGTCTGGCAGCTCTCTCACACTCGGTCTCCTGGTGGAGGGCAGAGAGCAGAGAAGGACCATGCATTTTTTTGAATTAGGCCTTCCTCCCTCCCTCCCTCCCTCCCTCCCTCCCTCCCTCTCTCTGTGTGTTGGTTGGGGTGAGGAAGGGAAAGGGGCTGAGTTACGGGGCCAGGTGGTCTTTGTAAAAAAATGAAAAGGTATCGATGGATAACAGGTTCCTGCTTTTGCCAGCAGGGTCATTGCTGTGTGTCAGTGTGCATGGGAGCATAGAGAGTGTTTTGATAGAGACGTTTTTTTTAAATCCCCAAACCATTAAAAATGGGCATCACAAACACTTTGATTATGTAACCAAGATGGAGATATGTTAGTAGGGTTTGGTGATATGATTGATGTCAAGATCACTGTGTCAATTATCTTCTGACATCCATTTATGTGACAAACATCAGACAAATCCCTTCACACACACGTAACAATAAATTCCATTATGGATTCATCTCTCAACTATTTTTTATGGTTTATGGATTGTTTAGTCTATCAAATATTAATAGAAAAAAAGCAGCCAAGACTCTATACAATACATTTAAAAAGTGAGAACCAGAGAATGTCTGACATTATTTTCTACTTACACAAGTAATAGATTTACTAATCACGCCTTACTGTTACAGCACTACAAAAACATTAGCTTGAATCGTCAATAGGACAAACATTTTTAGTAATATGATAACAAAAGTAGGATCATATCACCATCCAATTCAAATTAAAGTTATTATTAACAAGCCCTGCGTGTAGGAGATGGAGGTGGAGTATTAAACCAATCGTTTATTTATATCTAGGATTTAACATGTCAACCAGTAGTAGTAGTACACACGTACACACACACACACACACACACACACACACACAATTTACGTATTTATAATATATAAACCATTTTCTTATTAAAATTTGGTTATATTGAGCATTTGTTTTCAACACTGGATATAAGTTATGGGAACGCTCCAGTGTGGTTTCTGGCAGGAGGGAAATGATTGATTCTGCCGGTAGCCTACAGGGGAGCAAGCAAGCACACGGCAAAGGTTGCTGAATTATTGTCCTTATTAAAGTATATGGGCGGGCATTAGACTACATCTCTGCCAGCTCCTTCACGTGCTAGTCCTGAGCTCTAGCCAATCAACACATCAGTGTTAGATTACCTCGGAGTGTGAGCAAATGAACCCAATGTCCGTTTATATATTTACAGCTTTGGGAATTAGATCAGGTGGATTTGAGCTCTGTGATTGGACAAGCAACTCACTAATCAAGTCTGGTCAACTGTAAATAACTGTCACTGACTTATCGCATTACTGATTAGCCTCTGCAGTACCAGGCTCTGCATACTGAGCAATGCACAAGACGTGTCACAAATTCACGGTACCGTCTTCAAATTGGTTGTTTTGTCCAACCATTTATCAAATCAAGTCAATTTACGAGTTCAGCACAAGATATAAATAATTCTATTTTACTTTAGTCAGCTATGTATGTCCATAAACTACTCGATCGTGTGCATGAGTCCCCACATGCACGCACAGGCTACTGCTATTTTGTGTGTGTGTGTGTGTGTGTGTGTTTGCCCACACCAAAGATTTATGTGTACCTGTGCTCTTGCAGGGTATCAGGTGTGTTCGTCTAGAGGCCAGAGATGTTGAAGTATCAGTCAAGAATGGACAACTTGGGGACTTAAAGGGGGGCCAAAAAGCCCCTAATTGGACAAGTGAGACTGGTGTCGGTGAGGCTTACTGTGGGGAAGACAATCTACCTCAGTGACCACTCCTTGACATGCCATTTGCCTCTGAGGACCCCCAGGGCTGGCCGAGCAGCTGCCCGACAGAGCCATAACTCCGGGCCAAGGCGAGGACCTCGGGCTAACAAGGCGATAACGAAAGACTAGTGGAGTGTGAGAGGCAAAGACAGCAGAGAGTGGTAGAGCAAAAGTAGGAATAGACCGAGAAGTCAAGAGGAAACACAGATGTGCTACGACGCTTTTCTTCTCGCGCAAACTTTATTCTCTAACACGCACAGGAGCCGGAGATCTCACGCTGCCGAGCGGATGTCTTTAAACGCAAAAGAAGCGGTGTGGTTTCCCTGTCTTGCTCCGGATCCTAATGCTCATTTCATCATCAGACAAACTGACACCGATATATTTACACGGAGCCGGAACGGCAGAGGAATTTGGAGGCATGTTGCCTGGGAGATCAGAAGCCTGGTTTATAGAAGGGAGGCAGCACAAACAAACAAACAAACAGTAAAGGCCCCTGGCTCCACACACACACACACACACACACACAAACAAATACACACACATATAAACACAGACACCCACAGACGCCCACAACTATATACACCTGAGTGGAGGAAGACACACTCTCCCAGGTTTGAAGTTTGTCTGGAGTGGCAAGCCGAATAAAGCGTGTGAAGCGTGATGCCAGGTAGGAGAGAAAACCAGCTTCAAACGCTTATCAATACAATTGGCTGTGCCAGGCGCAGCAGTTTAACCTCTTTAGCGCGCCGGATGTCTGCTAACTGGATGTGACGCCTTCTCTGGAAGGCGCCTTCTGTGGTGTCGTCTTCACAAAGACTCACAGGGGCCTGATGGGTACTGAGAGTCCCAGTTTAACTGTGTAGCGCCGCGTCCCTTTGACAGTCCCCAAACTCAACTATAATAACACCCCAGGAAAACACAACAAATTCTCCCACTTGCCAGAGAATAATAATAATAATAATAACAAAAAAAGAAGAAAAACACAGGTTGTGATGTGCAGTGGAAATTTGCAAAACAGTAAATAGTGATTCAAGTGCTTCGCACGACAGATGTCTCAAGTTAGCCTGTTTATGGGAATCAACTTTTCCTGACTGCTCTCATAACACTTTTTCCTAAGAATATCAACATCCTCTTACACACTGTAAAGGACAAACACAAAAGAATTCTAACATATTTGTAAGCATTGACACAAGTACAAAGATAAACAGACTCCCTATGAAAAAACTAAAACATTTTTTTCTACACAGCACAGTAATTCCATCTTGTTTGTTGTCTTTTTATATACATATATTATGCAATTACTTCCAGCGTAACGACCCATGACCACATGATTTTAGCAGGATTTAAAGGCTGAGCAGAGATCACTGGTCAAACCTCATCACTGAATGGCATTATTGTATGTCACATATCCTGAGGCGTGAAGAGGAGCAAGCAGGAATAAAATGAATTCAGAAGGAGGAAGCTTCCTGTGTTGCTAAGACAGAGAAGCTGGGGAGGAAAAAGGGCAGGGGAGCAGCCTGCCAAGGATGTGGCGGGGGCATTAGGGATTGCAGCTGGCGCGCACCCGAGCTGGCTGGGCGCGGCGGCAGCCCCCGGCACCCCTTGATCCTACACAGAGGCAGGTCTCAGCAGACCAGCGGGTGCCAAGACACCTTCCCAAACCTGGAACCATCAGCCTCCACATGGACACATGAAAACAAACAAAAAAATATGCACACGCGTCTGCAGTATGTAGATGCATGCAGGCACACAAACACGTCTTCCTTTTCCTTTGCACATACTCTCCCCCCCCCCCCCCCCCCCCACACACACACACACACACATACCTCTGACAGGCCGTACACAGATGTTTCCATGATAACTATGACAATGTCAACACACACTGCTGTCTAACTCACATCCTAAGTCATAATGAACTAGAGGCACTGAGCCTACATTTCTTCTTCTGGGTTTTCTCTCTGACATTTTGTAGACTGCTGCTGGCTCCAGGTTGTATTCTGACCTCCGGGAGAAGAGGGAGAAATGAAGAAGAGGCTCGGAATAACAGCAGCTGTGTGTGTGTGTGTGTGTGTGTGTGTGTGTGTGTATATACACACATATACACACATATATATATATATATATTTATTTATTTGTTTATTTATTTATTTATTAGGGGTGGAAATCACCCGGGGCCTCATGATACAATATTATCACATTACTTACATCACGATACGATATATTGCGATTTTAAACATATTGCAATATTCTGTGATATTGCAATTTTATTGTTTAATTATTTATTCCCAATTTCAAATGATGTTCCCAAAAGGATACTTTGTCAACATCTGCTTCATCTAAAAAGATACATTTCTCTGTTTGTTCATTTCACTTTATATAATAATAGATTGATACTTGGCTTCTGCGTATTGTGGCAATATTACGATACAGTATTGCCACAGAAAATACCGCGTACGATCTGTGATTGATTTCCCCCACCCTAATTATAATATAGATATAATTATATATACACATATATATATATATATATATATAATATATATATTATATATATATATATATAATACACACACACACACACGGTGTGACCCTACGGAATGGCTGTCCCCTTCAATTAGGCCAGGGAGAGGATTAGCAGCGAGGGGAGGCAGGAGGGACAGGTAAAGGAGCGGGGGGGGGGGGTGGGGGGGGGGAGAGAGGCTTGCAGAGATAGAACTGTAACTGGGCAGCAACGGAGTATTAACGAAAAAGGGAGGTTGAGTCATAAGATGCAGCGGAGGGAAAGGTGAGGAGTCAGCGGGGGGTGGGGGAGATAGACCGGCTGATATGAGGACCTAGGCGGAGTGTGGCGAGGATCACAACACACAAACCCACACACACATACAGAGGAGTAAACTATAGCTCTGCTGCATCATGTTCTGCCCAGGCTCTATAGACACACACACACACACACACACACCACACCACCACACACACCACCCACACCACACACACACACACACACACACACACACACACACACACACACACACACACACACTTTTGAGTAGGAAACAAGTCCTGTGGTGGAAAGGTTGTGTAGTAGGGTTGGCTGTTCATTTCAAACAGTCAGTAAGCAAGGGTCCTATTACAAGTTATTTGATCCACACCTGGAAAAAAATAAAGTGTAAAACCTACTTTAAGTCACTATGTAGCTGTAAATGTTTATTTATTTATTTAATCAAGCAGAATCTAATGTGCAGAGGATACAGCCAGCAGTATCACTAGTATTCCATCAACAAAGGAACCTACTGTATTCTCAAACTGAATCTTCATTAGTTTCGGTGTGATAAAAAAAAAAATAATACTAATAAAAATACAGACGAATCCTGTGTTTCACCCTGTAAACCTGGTTGATGCTTTCAGATTTGGTGTCAAAACAGTTTAGTAATTTAATTCAAGTCAGAAGTGGTGAGTCTTTTTTATAAGGACTTTACAGATTTCTCTTTTAATTAGCCTGTGCCCGGTATCTGAAAGTCAAAAGATACTATCCCCATTTGAAAGATAAAAATAAAATTAGTTGTTGGATGTTTGAGAATGCCACAGTCGGCGAACACGTGTGAGGCTTTGAGTACTGGAGCATCAGGTGCTATTTGAAATGTTTTACAATGAAAACCATGATGTCCTGTTTATTAAAGCATGGCCTGAGACAAGTGAGAAAGAAGTGACCTTTGCCCTTTGTTTCACATTTTGAGCTACAATCAAATAAAGCTGTAGCAACTCTACCGTGAAAACCCAACAAAACACTGTTCTGCTTTCCTGCTGCTCATCTCCATTACAGCGAGCCTCGACCACGATTACCAACAAGGGAGCGCTGCGAGCCCTCGGCGCTGAGAAGAACCGCTCTGACAGCTGCACTAAACCAGACGGAGAGCATGACGGAGCAAGAGAAAGCCGCAAAGAACTATTGTACAGATTCCAGCATCACACAGTTAAATCAACTGCTGCTTTTTTTTTATTTTGGCTGCCTTTTATCACTTTGGAGCGCTCACCTGAGCTCCCCTCCACGCTATTTAATTTTAAGCCACAAAGTTTACTGCCAGTGCATGGCCTTACATTACCGCCTACGCTAAGAGAGGGGAGGGTAGAGGGCAGGAAAAAGGAAAAGGCAAAGACTTAGTTATTGTTTTTATATGAGATCTATTCCCCCGGTGTTCTGGTCAATAATGACTTGATATATCCGCGACTGCCTTGCTATTTGCACTGTTTTGGGCGTGTTTTCTCTGCCTGTGATTGAGCGGAGCTATTTTCACGCGTGGAGAGAGGTGGCTGAGGACCAGGGAGGCTAACGTCTGTTTGAATAAAGTTTATGTGAAATTTTCCAGGGCTCGCCGGGGGAGTCGCTGTTTATGAACTGTAATAAAAAGAGTCATTTTAACGGCGTGACCCCGGTGCAAAGGCAAGGGGGGGGGGGGGGGGGGGGATTTGGTTGTGTCTCTGTTTGCAAGGACGAGGTGCTCTCACAGGCCGTGGAAAAAGAGAGGAAGGAAGGGGAGTGGAAAGTGAAGCGAGGAGTGAGGAAGAAGTCATGCATTGTGAGTTAAAGACATTGATGGAAAAAGGATAGAAATACTACCAAAAAAAAAACAAAGGAGGAGGAAGGAGTGAGTGAATGGGGGGATTACACCGCCGGGTTGTTTTAGCAGCCAGCCAACAGCTCTTAATGAAACACTTTGGTTCAATTTCAGATTCATCTCGCACAGCGTGATCAGCGTTGTCCCCAACAATCCTCCTCTCATCTGAATTTAATGCATGGTAAATGAGAAATTAGAACGCACACATTGCTGCAGACGACTCTCAAACAGGGAGGACAAAGACAAGGAAGATGAACGCGCCGTTTCCCGCGCCCTTAAGTACGTTATGAGAAAACGGCAGTCGATAAATACGTATAAATAGTAACCTTTGAGAAAAATCAAATAATGTTGACCTTTCCCGGAGCCGATAGTGTAATCCTCTGTGCTCCTGGCTGCATGTGGAGACACTTGAACAGTATCACACTTTTAATGAAGAGATGATTGGTCTCCAGGTTGAAACGCTTACAGCTGGACTTGGGCAGATGCTCTCCAAAAGCATACTAAATGATTAGGTTAACGTCACATTAGCTATTCCTCTCATAGGATGAAAGAAAACCTTAAATTTCTAATCTTCTCCCTCCCCTCCCCACAGTTGCCAGCTCATATAGCCCATGGCAAACTGAAAACACGCAAAGCAAGCTACTGCAAAAGGGGCTTTCTTTTTCTTGACTCATGCACTTGAAATTACAGATTACAACTGAATGCAAGAAATCTATGAACATTCTAATTGGTTTGAGCAACCCCCCCCCTTTCAGCTGATGTTCAGTAGAGGTTGAATTGAAATATTTAGCAGCAGACGAGACATTACTGTAGCTACCACGGTGTACAGCTTCTCTAAATAAAGCTCCCCGGGTCAGTGAGACTGCAGGAGAAATCACGGCGTGATCCAGGGAAGCTTTGCTGTGACAAAACTCCTGTCTAGTTCCTGTCGGAGATTTATCAGAGGTTTCACAAAATCAATGCCGCTCGCTGTAAGAAAGATCACAGCAAACACTGGAAACCCATCAGCGGTAATAGCCACCTCGACACGGACGGGGGAGAGAGGAAAAAAAAACGGGTTTGTCAGAAGTAGCAGCGAATTACAGGAAAAACCACACGAGACAATGAGTTGAAATGTACACGTTTTTATGACACTTCTTCTATCGATATAATGAAGGCCGTTTTGTTTAAAAAAGACAAACTCCTTGACTTCACAGCCAACATATATTCCCTTTTGTGCATCTATATGTTTAGGGCCATTCGTGTAGGAGTGTGTTGTCTGTAGGCTATGATGTTCATTGAGTCTATATTTTTATTGTCTTCCTTTGTTTTTATAATATCATAGAACTTTGTAGAGCACTTTGTTCAGCCTAGGTTGGTTTTAAATGTGCTCTATAAAGAAATTGACTTGCACACACGTGATAAAGAAGAATGTGTGTAATGTGTGTGTCCAGCCCAAGCACACACAGCCATCACACAGAACACCTATGGGTCTGTGGCTGCTGCTGCTGCAACACACACACACACACACACACACACACACACACACACACACACACACACACACACACACACACACACAGGATTATTGAGGTAGTATCAAACAGGAATAATAAAGCAGGTTCTTAAGATTTTAATAAGAATAAAATGAAACAGTAACCACAGAGGGGCCAGCAGGGTTAATCCCTTCTATATTACTGAAAATAAAAAAAGGATAAAAACAGACAGGAGGGCAGAGCGGGAGCCGGAGAAGAGAGAGACAGGGAGGGAAGAAGGAGAAGAGGAAGGAGAGGGGGCTGTGCGGAGATGAAATATAAGAATAGTGGTCGGCTGCTATCAAAAGTAGAGCCAGTTAAAAAGGGATTGAAATTAACAAGCAGGTTTAAAATAGCACAAACGAGGTTATAATTTCCCTTCTATTTCACACGCACACAGACACACACAAAAACACACACACACACACACACACACACACACACACAAAGATGACACTGTTTGACTGTGTTTAGACTTGATGAAAGCTCGGTTCATTCCCTATGCGTTGAAACACCCGTGTCGGTTCAGCAGCATATTTCCAATGTCAAAGCACGTGCGCCGGCAGCAGATGGCATGAAACAGTTGGCAAGAGTGAGCGAGCGTGAATATCTGTTTACTAATAACCCTTTAATTACTTCAGATGGGCAATGGGATCAAACATCCAGAGCCACACAGGAATTAGCCTTAAATGAGACTGGACTGTATCTAGTCATATATCTGTCTAGGCTAACCTCTTATGTTGCCGTAAAGTGTTGCTGTGAAGATTGGCGCTTCAAAAAAACCTTATAGACAGAGAGCAGAGACACTTTGAATATTCTCTTTACCACTTTTCATTTAAAATCAAAAATATCCAATGATCATTTGCATTATCTGTAGATTTGTGTTTTTTTTTAATTAATCGGTTAATCATTGAATCCATAAAATGAATGAATCTATACAATGCCCATCACAAGTACCCAGAGCTACAATGTGAGGTATTTAAATATGTTTAACAGACTTGACAGTCCAAAACACAAATGATATTAAACAAATAAAAGCAGCAAATCCTTGATAAATGATGTCCAAGCTAAAATTTACAATTATTTTAATTAAAAAAAATAAAAAATTAGAAGTGGTTGTAGTAAGAGCGTTGGCTGTGTCCTGCAGCGGCGCAGGGTTCGAATCCGACCTGCGGCCGTTTGCTGCACGTCATTCCCCATCTCTCTCCCCCTTTCCTGTCTATGCGCTAAAATATATCTTTAAAAAATGTTTGACATAAGATAGGGCATTTTTTGTTAATTTTTTGTACGTGTAGGCACATTGATGTTTTTTAAGTACATGTTTGAGTTAATAAATATACCTATACAAGTAGTTAGCCTATGCCTGCCATGATATTGGCTTGTCCTCTTATGGACATAATGCAAGAAAATACATATTTGAATATATCTGAACCCATGCGTTTTTTTAGAATGAATATTCAAATGTAATTTTCAACAGAAATAGTAAATACTAAACAAAAACAAAAAGGATTTCTTAAAATTCTGTTACAAAATTGGTTATCATGACCAATGGATACTGAGCGGTACATTTGACAGGTGAAAAGTGAACCTGTCAGTGCTCTCTGGTGGACAAACACTGTAATGGCGACACAGGTCTACTCGACATTTTCTTATTCCGTAATGGCCAACATACACAGTACACACATACCAATACCAAATCTGTGAAATTCTAAAATCAACCAACTGATTAAGCTAAAAAACAAAAACTGAAGGCCCCTATGTTAACCATTTCCCACACACACACACACACATCTCCTTACTGTAAGTGGTGCAAATTGAGCAGATTCCATCATTAAAAAAGTGTGTATTGCTTCCTCAAGATTATGTACTTCCTGGAAACAAGAAGACACGTTGAATATTTTGTACGCTTAATGCATATGCCACTGCTCATACGCTGCGTAGTCGAGTGTTATGAGGGTGCTCCCAGGGAGAAAATCCCTGCTGTGTGTAAATGTCAAGAAAAATGCCTTCATCTGCCAGAATAACGTTAACCTTCTCCATTTTGTTTCACTGAACCCACCTCTTGGGCAAATGTGTTACTAAGACATGCACTCTCAGCCTCCGACTCCTTCTTGCTTTACGCCTTTCATTACGTGAACAGAGAGGGAATGCAGCTCGCCGGCTGACCTTTTTCAGCACGGCTGCATTGAGAAAGCATACATTTTAATGACGGGACCTTTACTTTTGAACAACGGTGAGGAGGGAAGAAAATAAATTGCTGTTCAAAAGGAGATAATACTCTTGGCATTGTGGGATTGCCGGGGATTGGGCAGCTGTGTGGCAAAGACCCCTACGCTGAGACCAACCTGTATAAATTAAGATATAAATAACCTCATCTAGAGTAGTATTACCAGGGGTGTGCTTGAGTGCTCCAACACATGCTTAATATATGCATGTAGGTGTGTGTGTGTGTGTGTGTGAGTGTGTGAGTGTGTGTGTGTGCACCCTCATGAGGGATGCAGAGCGAAAAGGAGCATGCATATGTCCATAGTACAATCTGGTGGCATAACAAAAGTGCGAGCGTGTGTGTGGGGGGCACGTGTGCACGCACACATACTTGTGACAGAGTGCTGGGAAAACCTAAATCCCGCTCAAGTGCAAGGCAAACAATGGTGGCAGTGTGTGGTTATTGTATTTTCTTTGCTTGGATCCCAGTAAACACCCCCAGGCCTGCCTGCCTGTCACCGCGGCCATCCTGCCATCAGCGGCCAGCTCCACGCTGCAGCCAGAGCCCTGGCGCAGGCCCCACAAAGAAATTAAAAGGGGATTAAGGCTGGCTGACACTTTGTGGCCGATTACTCATTTATTTTTTGTGTGTGTCAGAAGCGTAGGGTGGCATCTTGTCTTGGCTAGAAGGAGCTGGGTGGGGCCTGGGGCCGAATGTAAGAGTCATAATAATGAAACGCATCTCCCGGTAACGTCAGTATTGTATATGGTATAGATGTTTTGTTACTGTTGCCAATGCAAACACCTGAATTTATCAATTATTTTAATCTGAGGTATCATTTTTTTTTTTTTTTTGAGAAAAGTTTCACAACACTATTTTTGTCTTAACAAAAGAAATTCTGAAATGTTTTTGAAACACGAGCAGGTGAACTTTCACTGAATAAAAAATGTAGCTCACCTGGTGGAGCGTGTGCCCCATGTACACAGGCTCATTCCTCGCCGCAGCGGCCGCGGGTTCAGTTCCGACCTGCGGCCCTGTGCTGCATGTCATTCCCCCTCTCCCTCCCCGTTCATGTCTAAGCTGTCCTATCAATAAAGGCCTAAAATGGCAAAAAAGGCCAAATATTGAATTTAATTAGGATCTATCTGTTCAAAAAATAAGTAAACATGACCACATATGTGGCCAGACATTTGACACCAACAGTGGGTGCTTGACAGTTTTTAATACTCAGTCTCAGTATTTATGGATACGCAGCCCTATTATCATCAGTGAGGGGAGAGAATTCAAATCCTTAAAGAAAGGGAAAGTACAGCAGCTATACCAGTGCTGTTATAAATAAATAAATAAAGTATTACATTTAAAATGTTCTTATTTAGAATATTATCTAACCTCATTCTGTTTCTAACCCTTTTAGACCATGTTAAAAAGCATTGGGATTAAAAACCAAAAATCATACCCACTTTACTGAAACACTTAACATTTTTAAAACGAAGTTGTTCTCTATGACAACAGCATAGTTGAGATTATCTTAAATTAATTGTAAAATTTGAGTCTACTCTAGCTTGACTACAGCGGCCAGATGATGCAATACAATATTTCCTTCTAAAACATACTGAGGTACAAAAGTATACAAAGTACATAAGCAGTGCTTAAGTAAAAGTGACTTCTCACCTCTGTCCTTTTTCTGATCTTACAGCAGATCATTTATCCTTTTGAAAATTTGGATTTGCCCTTTATTTAGCCTGTGTGGTGCATGATCCTGGCATTAAGTATGCTTAGCAGCAAGTCCCCTTTGATTGTGATGCGCATCAGGCAGCTCAGGTTTACTGCCTCTTTGTGTTAGAACTCAAGATCATCGCTGCAGGGAAAACAAACTGTACAGATGCCAGTGTTTGGTCTGCTAATTAGCAGTTTGTATTAGTAATTAATAGGCATTACCAGTCAACCGGGCTCCTGCTCGGCAGCCTCCAAAAAGCCTGTGAAGGAGATCCAGGCGGCGCGCTGCCCCCGCAGCGCTGCATCGGAGTCACTCTTAAAGTCAGGACGAGGGAGAGACTGTGTGTCCTATGTGACGGCAATCGTCATGAGAGGGACAAAGCAGCATAAAACCAAAAAAAGCCTGGAAGTTAGGGCTAGGTAACAACGCAGTACTTTAGGGAATGGTGTCTGTAGCACCAAGAATCAAAAACTATCAAGCAATAGTTATTTGTCGTAATTACTTATTCTTTGCTAGATCCTGATAAAAATTATTATTTTGCTAATTTTAGCCTGTATTTTATTGGTTTCTGTGTAAATGGAGGGGCAGTTTATAGAAAAATGTATTCATATTGTTCAAACCCAGGGAGGTTTTGAATAAAGTATTGTTATAATATTTGTACTTAAACTAAAGTGCTGTATTGGCACTGGTATTAAAGAAGACAGAAACTCAACACACCATTAAGTCAAGTACATTTTTTTCACTTGTTCCACCATTTCTACAGTGCAAAACAACCTGGCAAGCTTTAAAATCTGTACATTAATGTGTCCACCACTGATCCGGGTATATGATGAGCTGAGGCGTTGTGGGCACGAGGTGAGGCGCGCTGTGGTGGAGTGGCAGAGTTATCAATTATCCAGAGCGCAGTGGCACTCTGGCTTCCTCCAGATCTAGTGTTAAATTAAGTTGTCAGCGCTGTCTCTCCGATTTCCCCCATCACACAAGCAGACGGTGATAGTGCATGACGGCCGCTCACCGGAGCTCCTCGCTGGCTGCCGCCCCGTATCTTGCCTACAATTTATCAGCTTCTGAGCACACTAGCCCAGCCTCGATCCACGCCAACGCACGCCGCGTTGCACCAGAGCCAGCCAGCCCGCCAAGTGCTGTGGCAGAGGAGAAAGGATCGGATCACCTTCCAAAAATGCGCCGTAGAGGACAAGGTGCAGTGGACTTTTGCCCCCACGTCTGGGGCAGGAGTGGACGTGGTGCTTGTTTGAACTTGGAGGGTTGTTTGTGTGGGTGTGTTTGTTGTTTGTAATAAAAAAGAGAAGAAAAAAAAAAGTGTGGAGGGAAAAAGTGTTAAAATCGGTGGAAGGGCATCGTCTTGGGAAGAGCATTGTGCACAATAAAGCCTCTGGCCCTGCTGTCCCGTTGGGGCAAGGCCTCAGGTGAGGGCAAAGAATATGGGACACAAAGCAGGGATGCTTGGCACATGGGCACCAGCCACCAGCTCCCCCCCCCCAGCACACTACTGAGTTGAAGGGCACCGGAACATTCAGTCACAAAGGGAAAGAGCTCCAGTGAGGGGAGGAGACAGGAAAAGGACAACCAGGTGACAGAAATAATGGATAACTGTAAAGCAGCGGGGTGCTAAGCTCTCAGTGCTTAAGTATTTATTTGTGATGAATAGTAATGACGGCACACTTACAAAGCACTTGTTTAATATGGAGAGGGCTCAAGAGGGGCGAGGATCATTCCCGCGCTCCTTTAACAGGGCCGGCGTGCTCTGAGGCGACCACGGGGAGATGCCAAACCCTGCCCAGCCCTCCACCTCCCATCTGCATTCAAAAACACTTGCCGTCCCTTAAAACTGTCCCTGCCTCGGTGCTGAATAAAACATTAAAAACACAATTCTGAGATATTAACCTACTTATTGAAAAAAAAAAAAAAAAAATCTGTGATTTATGTCTATTTTGTTGGCTTTCAATGCTGCCCAGCTGTCACCGCCAAGCCTGTAACCTAAATTATCCAGCGATGCTCTTTCACTCCAGTTAAGGGAATAAGCACTCCTTTAACACTTCAAAAGGCCTGACTGGGCTAACTCAGAGTTGCTTTATTTTTTTATACACTTCTTAAGTTCAGTAATTATTCAATCTGGGAGATAATGAGCGCATGGTTGACCTTGCGGATGAAGAATATTTTCTTTTATGTTTATGCTATGTTTGTGCATGTTTTCCAGGCTAATTTAAGAAAACCGTGCTTAATCTTTCACCAAAAGCAGCAAAACACCGGGCCCTCGGATTCTTAGCGCCGCAGTGGGAGGACCCCTGCGATTAATAAGCAGCATCCAGGCCCCGGTGCATAACTGGCAACGGGTTCGGCAGCCATGGATCAAACAGTCATAACCTCCTGTTCCAAAGATAAGCTGCAATCAGATCTGTGGGGGATCTTTAACCAGGGAGGAGAGTGTGTTTGTGAGAAAAAAAGAGGAAGAACAGACGGGGGAAGTAAGCATGAAAAAGAATGCAAGGGTGGGAGGAGTGTGTATATATGGGAGTGTGTGTGGTTCATAGGGAGGATGGCAGCCCGCTCATCGGTGACGTGCCTGAACGGAACCCAGAGGGGGACCCGGACTGAGCCCCTGCGCTTAATTGGGCACTCAAATGTTACCAGGTCCCTTTCCAAACGACTTGGAGGTGACACATGGACAAGTGAGGGAGCGGAGAGGAGCTTGTGGAGAGAGGAAATGGAGCAGAGGGTTTAGCACCTCCCGTGGCCAACTTCTTTCCTCCAGTCAGGGCGGCGGACGGCGTGAGTGATAGTGCATTTGGCCTCTTGCTGTGCCAAGGATGACACGGCAAAATTAACCCCTCGATAATCGGGACAGATGGAAACGAGGCTAGTATCACTTTTATTTTCTCGTTTGTAGCTGAATGAACACATTCATCTGTTGCAGAGGCGAGGGCAATTGTGGAAAAAACACATAACCTCGTTAAAAAATCTCATCCCCGAAAAACAAATCTGTACATTGAGAACGAGTGTAAAATGATATTAAACACTGGCACTCGATTATTTGATCAAGGCGAAAAGCCAAAAAATGAACTGCAGTTTTCATTTAAAAAGACAAGGACTTCAAAAGTGTACTAGATCAAGATGGGAGCAAATTCCTATTTTTTTTTCAGTTCATCAAAGCCTCCACCGGCTAATCCCTTTCTTATATAAATAGCTCTTTTGGTGGAGAGGGTAGCTGCCGCATAGAGCTCTAACCCTTCTGTCCCTGAAGCTACAGCCAGGATAAGCTGTGTGTTGGATTGGCACATCGGGCTGCCTGGGGCCTGCTGCTGCGCTGGCCGCCAGTACAGATGGAGGGCAGGGCTGGGCAATGCCAGCTTGTCAGTCGGATTAAAACGACTCATTTATTCACTGAAGTATCGTGCAAAGCGACCGGGCCAAAGCGGGGTGAGGCAAAAGGGGGAGAGGAGGGTCGAACAGCGGCGAGATCGGGGCAGTTGGATGTGAGAGAGAGGATGCTCTCTGGCCCTCAGCCCTCCCTCCCTCTTCATCCCGCTCTCCTGCCTTTTTGCCTGTTACTTATCTTTCTAGGGCTGCCAGAAGCCATTACCGCAGTGTACGGAAGGCGGCCGGCAGGGTGGCTTCTCCTAGTGCCCGGGTGACAGATTGCCTCTCGGCATTGGCGGCGGAGGAGGTAAGGGGTGGAAAGTGATTGGCTCCAATGGTCAGGAAGTGGGCACCAAGGGCTGTAGAAGGAGGAGGAGGAGGGCCGAGAGTCAGGGAGAGGATGACAAGACCTGGCTGTGTGACCTTTGGTATGGCATGAGTTACTTAAAGGGGCACAGGCTCTGCTTTTAAGGGCATGCTTGGCAGTGGTGGCCGCCGTGGTGGATGCAGGCCGAACACGGATGCTAGGGCAAGAAGAGGTGCCCTCGATACTGACTTCTCTGGTTGTGCCCTGGACCCCGCGGTCCCTGCGAAACCTCAGCGAGGATAAGTAGAGGACAACTGGCAACTTCTGCAGATTCATCCAAGATAGCTCACTGTGGACAGACTCACCTCTGCAACTTCACAACCGCTGCCAGCGCCGTTCTTAGACAGCTCAAAGTCAGACTTTGACCCAAAAGAGAGACAAATCCTTAACCCAGAGATGAGTGCTTGATATTTTTCAGAGGCCAATATAATCAAAGTTTATAAGCCCCTAATTTCATTTTAAATGAAATAACTGTGAAAACAAAGATCTGCATTAATAAAAAATAAAATTGGTTTGAAAAAAACAGCTCAGGGCCTGCAGCCTTCTTTCACAAAATGGCACACTCAGGTCACTGACAGGCCAAAGCTGTGTGTGTGTGTGTGTGTGTGTGTGTGTGTGTGTTGTGTCAGGGGGGGGGGCGAGGCTTGGAAGGGTTTTATCGGGTCTAATTACTCCCGATAGCTGTAATTTACAGGTTGACAGCAGGGAGAAATCGGCAAGATTCACACTTCTGCGGGTCAGCATCTGTCGCCATTACTGCGCGGAGCACACTGCCGGCCAGTCGGCGAGCAGGAGGAAACAGTAAACAACAAACGGTGTGTGACAGATTAGCAGCGCGGGCTAAAGGACCTTCCACTGACACATCATTTCTCTCGCTCCGCGAGTTTGTTTCGCGGCAGCTGTCACCAATAAAATAGAAAAGCAGGAGATGGGGAGGGGAGGTGGTGGAGGTGGCTTTTGTTCCAGATCCAGAGAGGTGGGTGGTGGAAGGAGGAGGAAGACAGGGTGCAAGAAGAAGAGCAGGAGAGAGTGAGTGAGTGAGTGAGAGAGCCGGGAGAGAAAGAGAGGTGGAAGAACTGGAGAAGGGAGGGAGGGTTAGTAAGAGTGACCTGTTTTAAAAGTCTAGCCTCACTTTTTAATGGAGTATTAGGGGGGAAACCAGGGCAGGCCAACGTCAAACAGTATTTTTTTTGCTGACTGCAATTAGCCTCCCTATTTCTCCCTTTTTAGGTCTGCAGTACAAATTGCCAGTGTCACCCTGAAGTGGTAATTTTAGTTCCGTTTGCATCAGCCTGTGTGGTACAGCCAGCAAGGAGCACAGAGTTATTCTAGAGGGTAAGCATTATCTCAGTGCATACAGTATGTGAACACATTTGTTAACACTGCGGAGAGCTCTCCTCCCATCCCATGTGGCTCTCCTTCTCTTGGTCCCACGCAGATCAGAGAAGAGCCAGGTCGGTCCAGTGCCAGAGAGGGCTGGTGGGCCACACTGCTCCCCCCCGTCCACCTCATTGCCTACACACGGCCTATCTGGCCAGCTCCTGTACATGGGACTAACACCGCGTACATCCTGGCAAACAGACTTTTCCTTGACCTCCAGCTAGAGGACGTTCCCCAAGTTGTTGGCTAAATAAGCTGGACTGTTTTTGTCCACCAGCTCCACAGAAATGAAGGTGAGGCCTCCTCAGAGTGGTTACTGCAAACGGAGCAGGAAGTGTGACTGGAAATGGTAGCGTTACTAAATAACGTTGGGCTGTGTCCAGATCCATTTGGCGCCCCATACAGTGCCATGTAGTTTGCATCAGAGCTGGGCAATGTATCAATATTATGTCGATGTCGAGATATGAGACTAGATATCGTCTTAGATTTTGGATATCGTAATATCATAATATGGCATAATTATTGTCTTTACCTGGTTTTACAAGCTGCATTATAGTAATGTTTTCTGAACTTACCAGACTGTTGTAACTGTTCTATTATTTGCCTTTACCTACTTACTCATTATATCCACATTACTGATGATTATTTATCAAAAAGCTCATTGTGTAAATATTTTGTGAAAGCACCAAGAGTTAACACTACATTGTTAAACACATGTTGATATTTCGTCCAGCCCTAGTTTCCATGTTTTTTATACTTCAGAATCGCATTTCATTTGTTTCATGACCAATTATTACAAAGTATACATTACGCAGTCACTTAGGAAAAGAAAGCAACACTGGGAATGTTTGCCTTGTGTAGCTACTGAAAGCGAGACTATTTCTGTTCAATCATTACTAGCCAAATGAATCATGTTTACATTCTATCTTTCTCCTCTCATAGAGTGAGGATTGTAGTGAGCAGAAGATTTGCTGTGGAAATGGCATAATAACAACATACTGTTACGAGTAGGGAAAGGACAATGGAGCCTTTCAATTTTATGTTTAATTTTGTTTTTCACTATCAACAGTATCTAATGGCAAACTACAGGAAAACTCTTAAGACGCATTTTAGCGTTTGTACAAAAGACCTACTCTTACTCAAGACCAAAACCTCATAATTCTACTCACAATGCTTTGTTTTTCAACGGGTTATGTCCAGGTTTTGGTTTTCACACAATGATGCTTTTAATACAGTGGTTTTTGGCATGATGAGATGCACCAACAGGGGAGAGTTAAAAGCAGTCATTGCTCTCAACTGCATTACAGTGCAGACACAGCCAGCGAGTCGTTTTCCATACTGTATCACCACAGGAACTGAACGCCATAAGGTAGGGAATCAATTTACAACTAAAAAGGTGAATTGGTAAATGGTTGGCAATAATGACAAATATAAAATGTACAGCTGATAAAGTGAAACATCCCAAAACAATGTAATGGTCCTTTCTGGGCAGATGGAAGCCTCTTGTGCAGATGTGTCTCCATCCCCATCAGCGAGCACATCCATAACGCTTGGTGGCCGTGGGGTGATCACGTAGGTCTGGCCCTGTCCTGTTTCATTTCTAACGGGAGACTGCCTGGTGACTCCACATGCCACCTCCAGAGCTCCCAGTTCTTCTCACAAGCGCCATATGGGCTGCCCAGCCCCAATTCCATTAGCGGGGCCTGGGCAGAGGCAGGAGCGGGCCTGGACCCCAGCCCTCCTGGCCTTCCCCTGGCACTGCCACAGGGCATGTCCTGCCCACTGCCAGCTGCCCACACTAGGTCAGACGATGCAACAGCAACTGCCTACCTGAGTCTGGCAGCAACCAGCTGCAGTGAAACAAGATGCATCAATGGAGGAAAGACCATCCAAAAAAATCATAACCAAGACTGAACTCACCAAAGGGAACGTGTTTCAGAGCCATCTCACACCATCAGCTAAATAAAGCAAAATAAAACCCGTTCCTGCGTCATGGACCAACCTGTAACCTCTTATTACAGTCATACATACATATTCTACTTCTGTACCTCTGAACATCCCCATGTCCACTTTTAGCTCTCAGAGAATCCAACTGTACTGTTACATTGTTACTGTTTTTCTGTTAAAAAAATAATATCAAGTGTTTATATTAAATCAAAATTGATTCTCGTTAATAAAATAAATTGTGCAGAAGTAGTGCTAAAATAGCCAGAGTAACTAACCTGTATAATAGTTTCTACAGGGTCTCTTCACAAAATGGTGGTTAGGGTGATACAATTATGTTTGCAAGTATGTCACTGCAGCGCTGCACCCACTAGCATCCAAGTTCTCCTCGTGTGATCCATTTGTGTTGGAGGCTTATACTGAGCACATCAAGTCCAAATAAGCCTATCATTTATACTATAGGCTCTTTTAAAGCAGACTTGAAATGTTAAACACGTTCAAAAGTGTAAAAACATTTTCAAGTGCATCCTGGAGCAGGAAAATTAAACTACTGATATTAAGAATCTGCAATCTGTTTTGGGATTTTGTTTTGAATTCCACCATTATAGACGCGACATTTTGAACAGTACTAAGCCAAAAATACAGTAGATCCACAGTCTGTTTGGAGTTTGAGAGGTCAATCAGTTCAATTCACCTACAAGGTTGTGCTGTTTGACGATCTAATACAGACAGTTGTGGATACAAACGCTGATGGGTGACGGGGCAAAATGTATTTAGGAATTGTAAAATCTGAATCCGTCTTGCTGTGGGAACCCACTGGAGTACCAACCCTGTTACGCTGCATCTTCCTTTTCAGTCAACGCATGGTAGAATACAAAACTGTAACATACAATTTACACTGTACAGTCCAATAGGACAATTATGCATCCATCGCATCTATATAGAGCCAACTGAAATATCATAGGCTAAAGCACACCATGAAAACTATCTGAACTTGCCCCCCACCCTGCATTTACATACGATTAGCGGGCCCCAGTCTTTCACCTCTTGTATTTTTGAATTAGGTTAAAGTGTTGGGTGCACAGGCATGTAACATGTGTGAGGGCACTTTCCCTAAAGACGTGCAGAGGAAAGCAGGAGGAGGGCAGCGGAGGCAGAGACATCCAGCACATCACATGGGAATGTCAGCATGTGCCTCGGCAGCCTGTACCTGCCACAGGACCTGGGGCCTTTTTTAATTAATCATTACACAGGATGAATAATTCAACCATTATCGCTAGGAATAAATAGAAAGGCTGGTTTTCGTCCTGAGTTCCACCCAATCAGTTTGCATGTTTCACTTAATAATAACCCACAGATTAGGGCCTGGCCTCCGGTAGACATACCCCCTAGCTAATGGTTAGTGCCGGGATTTTGTAAAATAAACAAATAGTCCCTTGATTCAGCACTTCTAGAAAGTTACTTCTTAGATTTGAGAGTCCTGCGGATAAATATTAGCATGTAAAATGACCACAGGTGATCTACTGCTTGGCCAGTGCTCATTATTTACCATTTCCATATTTTTTATAGGGAAACAGAAAAAGAAAAACAGGTAGTTGTAAACATTGTTGTACAAATGGACCTGTATGACAAGACAAAAGATATTTTTATATCCTTTTTTCTCATTCATCAGTCAACTATCTGACATTTATTTTAATATGCAAATGTAATAAGGCTCCAATGGCAAATGTATGCCATGTTAAACGCACTTTGGTAGGCTCCCTCTGTGGAGTCCAATAAAAAAAGTTTGTCCACAGTTGTTTGGAGGTAAGAAAGCTTGTGAAATGGTATGTGAGCAGCACCAACAAAGGACACAGCAAGTGTTTGCACCAGTGTTTGAAGAGAGTGACAACAATATTCTTTCCAAAACTGCATTTGACGCCAGTTATTATGTGAAATGTACCATGGTGTCACCCAGAAGCACCAACCACTTTGTGGTCTTTTTCCAACAAAGCACCTCCAAACATTGCACGGAATACACAGTGCAAGGCAGTCTCTTCTTATGCAGCAATACGTTTCCCACTAAGCAAAAGACAACACGTAATCATCTATTTAAAAATGTCTATGTATTGTCTAAATACATAAAAATGTCTAAATATTTTTGACATTTGAACAATAACTTACAACCACAAGTAATCAGCTTAGCTACTACCAGAAAACACACCACATGGGTTTAAATGTACAATATGTAGGCTAATGAAGTACCATGGGATCATGGGAGTTGTTGTCCTCATCATTATGCCGGCATTGCAGTCAACGTTTCACAGTTAGGATTTCTTCAGTGGTACCATATTATCTGCAGAGGTCAACTCCTCTCCAAACCAAAGCAACCCAGTGAGAAAAACCGGTAAAAACACTTCATTAAGCAGTTAAGTAGACGGTGGCCGACAGGGGCAAACACCCTGCAACGTAGGAAAACACAAGCAAATACACAAAACACAAGCAAATTAAGAAACAACTTCATTAATTTAACAGCACAAGCGCAGCATTCAGCAAACACGCTGCAAATACACACAACACAACCAAATATGCAAATATAGAAACAGTGCAAAAAGAAAAGCACACAAACCCCAAAAACAAATGCAACAAAAAAAATGCTGCATCCACAACGTAATTTTCGCTGCATCCAAACGGAACGATTACACATTGGAAATTCTCCAGGCCTCTAGGGGGACTTCCCCGAGGGACTGTCCCTTAAACGGTTTGCGACGGTTAGCATACTGAAATTTATGAAATCCATGAAATAATGAACTTTTCTCATTACAAACAATAACAGAAGATGGAAATCATTTCAAAAACCTTTTAGCTATCTATGACTGTTTGATTGCTAACATTAGCCCAAAAGCCATTCCAGTGACAGCCTTTGTTGTGTTTGTAGTTAAGCTAGCAGTCATTTAAAGAGGTTTTAGCTATCTATTATTGTTTGATTGCTAACGTTAGCTCAAAAGGCCATTCAAGTGAACAAACTTTGTTAAGTAGGTCCATTTTTACTGTATTGACATTACAAATCTGCACTCTACTCACATTTGGTGACAGGGGCTGCAAGCCGAGCTGCTGCTAACGTTTGCTTAGACCAGGGGTCTCAAACTCAACTTACTTGGGGGCCGCTGGAAGTAGAGTCTGGGTTTGGCTGGGCCGCATCAAGTATTCCAAAAAAACCCTCTATTTCTTCCAAAAAGGGCGTGGAACTGCCGGTGCTTTAAGCCCCTACATCTGATACGGTTGGTGCATTTCACAACAACAGACATCACATTGTCAAACCTCAGGCATTTGCCGCAAAGGGTACTTAGCTAGCTTGACAACCGTTACGCCGCTGTCAGGAGACTACTATAGCCCATAAGTGACATGCGCAATGACAAAAAGTTTCAGAACGCGCGGGCCGCACTAACACTTAACTTTGATGTCAAGTAGGGGGCCACAAAATATCATCCCGCGGGCCGCAATTGCCCCCCGGGCCGCAAGTTTGAGACCCATGGTTTAGACCAAATGTAACAGACCATCACCTTGATTAAAATGACTGATTTCTCTGGGTTTGAAAATTGTTGAAAACACTTACACTTAGGATAATGGAAGTACACAATTACAGTCCTTTTTAGACATTTTAATGCAGAAAAGTGGGCTATATATTATACCTTTAAGTTAATTATACCTCAGTTTTTTACAGCACACATTTTAAGTTGTCATAGCATGAAAAGCAGATTAAAAGGTGTTACTAAAAACATTAACTGAGCCAGCATGCACAAATACAGCAGCTAAATAGCTAAATAAGAATTGGCTCATCATTAACTTTTATTCTTTTTTATTCTAGATTTTTTTTTTTTCTTTTTT
>NC_045748.1:1880342-1897325 GCF_008692095.1 Etheostoma spectabile | reverse complement strand
CACACACACACACAGTCTGTCTGTAGAAAGTAGTTTCTCAGTAAGGTGATTTTCATGGGTTTTATTTTACGTGTTCACTTTTCACAACCACGATATATAGTGTATGTACAACTCACATGTTGGCTTTTGCACGTTCTTGTCCTGCTCTAAACAATCATCTGTGCTGATTTTGTCTGTTGATACTGTTAAACTGAGTGGTCATTTGCCTCTTTTAATTAGCTTAAGTAAGCAAAGAGTGGTTTGACTGTCTTTTTTTCTAAACACTAAAAAAAGTAAAAGTAAGGATGCTTATTGTCCCTGCACGAGGTAGATGTTAGAGGTTTCCTTTGTAATATTAAACACTGACAGAAACCTAAAATGGTGTTATTTTACTAGTGATCACTGGTTTCGTTGTGGCCTACGGTCTGTTAAAACCGTTCCCAGTACGTGCCATTGTTCCTGCATTGAAGCCCTCCCTCTGATCCTGACATGCTATCATCATAACCTTTAACAGGTGACTGAACATCCCCGAGGGGCGCGAAATAAATAATAAAGACCAGCTCTGTGTCCTGCTGATGTCACTGATGTGATATCAATAGTTTCTGATTGAGGGGGGATTCACTGTTTATTCTCAGGTGTATGAGGCCCAGTACATCTCTGAGCACCGCATGTTAGAGGCTGTCAGCATGCATTAAGGGGGAGGGGAGGCTTCCTTGTCCCTTCCTACTCCAAGGGCAGGGGGGGGAGCACTGATTGAGAGCAACACCTGTCAGGTGAGGCTTTCGCAGTTGACCGCGCAGAAGGAGCGCCAAGTCGACTGCTATGACTGCTAATCTCTGACGTGGCAACCTGCCGGGCTCTGCCGGTCTCCAGAGGGGGGACTGCTAGGAGCCAGAGCGAGCGCCGAGGCTTTTCCAGGGCTGCAGTCGTGCTAATGTCTCCCGAAACAGAATGAACCACGCTGATATGCTCTAAATACATTTCATTATCATCATCATGATTATATCACTAATTGTGTGTACTTGGTAATGTGGTGCAGCAGCCCCCTCCTGGGAGGTGTCTGAGAGACTGAATGATTAAAACATGTATGATGAACCATGCATCAAAACGTCCCTGCGGGCTTCCTCACAAGATACATGTAAGCAGCCCCAGTGACACTCGGAGCAAGCAAACAGCAGAGGATGTGGTCTACTGAGGGTTGAAAGGCTGAGGAGGAACCGGCGGGCAATAACAAGACTGCAGGAGGATATTAGAGAGCAGGGGATTGACCTGAGCTGCCCCCAACCATATCCATAAACCCACACTACATATCCAATACACCTTTAGACATGACTCCAGTGCTGCCTAAATAATGCCACTACAACACAATAAATAAACCTGAGGCTTAAGATCAAAACATGGCTGGGCTACTTTGGCCTGCGCAGGGGCCTGTTTCCGTCTTTATGTGCGGTTGACAGGAGAGGATAAAGTTTTTGTGACAGCATTTGATGAATGTTTAATCCAACATTCATACATGCCGGCCTGGGATTGAGTCCCCAGTCAAAACCCACCAAAGACACACAGAAGGTGTGTGAAATATTCATTCACTACATACTTCATTAAGAATGAAACATACCATGGTCCCCGTTCATTTATTCATTTCGATTATCGGAACAAAAGACAGAAAAATGAGGGATTAAAACATGGTGGGCGCGCTATTCTATATTTGTCTCACAGATTTGTAACAATTTGTTTTGTGACAAATAACTCAGCCTGTTGAAATCCCGCTGTCGTCTTGCTGAGAGTCAGGCAGCTACTGCGAGAGGAGCTTTCATGTGAGGGCTGTAACAAATCACTGTCTGCCTGGGAATCTCCAGCTCTGCAGCCGACTGCAGCAGTTTGACCTTTGACCGGTCCAGGAGCGGCCGGTGACTCATCGCACGAAGCATGCTGATACATATCTGAGCCTTCAACTGCGGACGCGACAGTTTTCATATTTTTATTAATTAACGATGTAATATGAGAATTAATGATCTGTCTTGGTGACGAGTGGCTGCACTTGCATAGATGAAATGACTGATGCCGGGCCTGTCAAGGACTGGGCTCGTTCTTCTTTTCTCTCCGAATGGTGAATAAAGTCATTGTTGAGTGCCAGTGTTGTCTCAACATAAACCTAATCTCGTTGAGTGAATGTGTCACACTGAAGCAAAATTTCCCTGTGGAACACATTAAAGTTTCATCTAATCTAATCCAATTAAAACAAGGATGTGCAAGTCCTGACACACTGCCCAAGGCTGCGTGTGCTGCTTTGCTCCAAGACATTATGGCTTTGCCAGAGTCAAAACACAGTCGCTATTCTGTATAAAACACACGTGGAAACATGTGTCCTTTCATTAGATATGTAATAAAGCTGTTTTTTTTTTTAAATACATATGCCCCACAAGGTGTGTCACTGTTGTTAAGTAGTGTGAGTACAGAAGTATATGTGATGTATGTTTCAGCAGTATAACAGGGAATATGGTGCTGTCCTTCTATAAACAAAGAAATCTATGGAGACAAATAATCCAATTAAAATTTTGCGGGATGCATTGAAGGTTAGGTGGCATATCATAGCTGTGACTTTAACAAATACCAACCAACACATACCAACATAACATATTCCCTTCAGTATAACTCAGTTAAGCCTAATTGTCATAGCATGCCAATGGAAATTATTCATTGGCCTTTTGGGTTGTTTTTCCTATAAGTTGTAACTACAAAGACTCAATAAAAAAGTAAAATATATACATTGCTAATACTGTGTGCACAGTGTGGGTAATTACAACACTCATTAACATATCTGAGCACGGTTATTGGTTGTGATTACTTTAGATGTATGCTGACAGCTTGTCGGGGGGTAACATCAGAGTGATTGGCACTCAAGAGAAGTGAAGAGCTCAAAGGGCAACATTTCAGAGATCAGAGATGGTATTTTCCACATTTGATCCAGTGCTAGTTTTTCTTATGGCTACAGAGGGTTAAAGTAAAAAAAAAACTGCAACTGAAAATAACCATATGGATGGATGACTGTATGATCATCACTGATGATCACACCATCTCTTTTCAAGTGATGGGAATTAATTGTTGATTCACAATCAGGTATGCAAAACCACAATATGGAATAAATCGGTGGTTCCCAAACGTTTTTTTGTCTTATGACCCCTTAAAATGAATTAATGTCCCATTATCGCAGGTTATGGCCTGGGGGCACATCTGAGTTATGAGCAGCACAATATTTTATAAGAAAAGAAAAAAACACAGAAAAGATAAAAAGATTAAAAAAAAGTTTTATGTCTGTCAGTGAAACCACTGGAATACATCAGTTTAACTCTACTTATAAAAAATATATAAAAATTAGACAAGAGATGAAGAAATCTTACCTTACAGTCTTCACAGAGATTCTGTGGATTTCTGTGACTGAAAGCTTCAAATAGCTCAATAACTTTAATGAAATGTATTGATCTCCCAATATCTTATTTGCTTTAGGCCTACAGCAGAGAGTCCACCTAACTTAAATCATTTTTAGTCTGCTTACCAGCAGCAAACTGTACATCTAGTGTTAAATAGGCCTGACCAGTGACCATAGGGCATGAAGTAACCGTTATTGCTGTTGACTTCATACACTGTGCACTATTTAACTCTGCGGAGGAAGTCCCTCCTTCCTCTTCTCCCGCGCTTGCCGACGTCACTTCCACCGCAAAAAAAACATGGCGGCTGCCAGTCCCTCAGATTCGGCGCTTTCACTGCCCAGAAATGTAGTCATCAAGACCGAGCCAGAATCTGAGGACGATCTACTCATCAGCCCGGCGGATGTGCCGGTTATGCGGGACCCCGTCGTCCCGCTCCTGGCCCCGGTCAGCGGGCTGCAGCCGCTTGCCTGGTCGCAGGATCACCGCCTGGCTGTGTGCACCAGCAGCTCCATGTCGCTGCTGGAGCTGGTGTGCGATGTCCACAGCAACAAACAGGACCTGACGCTGCACCGGACCTCAATCCCCGTCCCGACGGAAGCGTTAAAACTGCGGGTAAATATCCCCCAATGTTCCCCTGTTTACGCCGTAATAAAGGACAAAGCATGGAGCCATGTAGGACGTTAGCATAGCGCGTGCGGCTGTGGATAGAACTTTGGCTAGTAAACATTGAGACTGTTGGCTCAAAGTGGAGCCGCAACCCGTAAGTGGTCGACCGCTTAACTTACTGACTAATAAAGACTGAGCACGTCTCATAATATGGTGTGTGTCAGCTTGTCCGCGTCCTCTCCAGCTGTCAGCATCCAAATCACTTAAAGGGGAGTTCCATAATTTCATGAACTGGCCTCGGGCTTTTTCCTTAAAACCCACAGCTTTTCTTTTTTTCATGTAGTTAGATGTAGCTACACTCAGTGCCTCTAGCTGAAACCATATTCAGTTAATTATGTATACTAGGCTGAAATGTCACGTTGACACCAAATGAAAACTTGCAAGTTTGTGACTGTAGCATCTTAAAGACCTATGAGGCATAATAAGTCAGAAAAGTCTGGATTGACTAATAATAATACATAGTCTAATACTCAATAATTTATGTCCAATATATTTATATAGAAGGATAATTAGATAATTTAAATTGTTCAATTATCTAACTATCCTCCTATTTGCACTGAAAGCCTCAAGTTTCCACATGGCTTGTGTAAGTTGCATACTGGGCCATGACTGGCTTCCAAACTAGATGTGATGTCACAAAGTCATGCACGTTGAATTCCACAACAATCCCCCCCCCCCCCCCCCCCCCCCCCCCCATCAGCAAATGAAGGTGAAAACAGCATTTTTGAGTCAAACTGCACATTCATACTTCTACACAATAAAGGCCAATTATGAAAGTGAAATACCAAAAAATAAGCAAAACATGGTTTGAATGGAGGGCTGGGGATTTTAATCTTGAGCTATTATGGAAAAGTGAAGCTCAGGATCATAAGTACTGAGTAACCAGTTTTAAGAGACAAACATGTTTTTCATTTTTAAGGGGTTGGCACTTCCTTAGGTAAAAAGATTTGCTCTAAATTCCCAGCGGTGAGAAACTTAAAAAACGAACAAAAATGAACCAGAAGAAATGCTGTATTATCCACAAAAGTAAAGATTACGTTTTTTCACAATTACCAGCTGTAATGTCCTTAATTTGCTTGTCAGTTTAACAATGTTTTTGGACGACATTGATTGCAACTAAAGTGCCAAGACATTTTAAGGTAGTACAGCTGCTAATAAGTAACAAGTGTTTAAAGAATATCTAATTACAAAATGGCATCTGTGAGTCTGTTGGAGTAGTGTTATCTGTCTATTTGTTAAGCAACCTGTGTAAACATGCCTCAGAAAGCCAGCCAAGCTACTATTCACTTGTGTGCTATTAATTTGGCAGCAGTGGAGGTTTCTGTTGTTTCATTATTTACTTTACTGAACGAAAGATAATTAAAGCGATGGAATACAAATGTTGATGAAAAGAGAAACTGAAAAACAATGTCTCCGCGCAGCTGCTCTGGTGTGTGAACATGATTGTTTATAGGTCCGTCTCCACTCCAAAAATCCACTTGGCAGATTCAATACTGGATGGAGCAGAATTTTATAATCCACTAGGCACAGTGGCAGACGGCAAAGTCTCTTTCCTGCAGTCATTTATATATATATATATGATTAACTGCTTGTAAATAGGAGGGCTACTGAGCAGTGGGCAGTCGGCGGTGGCACGCTACATTCTGCATCACCCATCCATATGTGTACTGTGTTTCCATGGCAGGGGGCCTGAAACCTGAAGAATTGCATCTGTCACCGTTTATTGAAGGGACCATTCACCGCAAAATCAAAAGGGCATATTTTTCTTCTTACATGTAGTGTTATTTATCAGTCTAGATTGTTTTGGTGTGAGTTGCCCAGTGTTGGAGATATTGGCCGTAAAGATGTCCGCCTTCTCCAATAGGATGGGACTAGAGGGCACTCGGCTTGTGGTGCTCAAATGTATGTTTTTAGCTCACCTGCTGTCGTAAAGATCTTTTCTTTACGGTGCTGTATATTACTGAGTTAGCGTTACAGGGAGGTCATACGGTCGCAATGAATGTTTTACTCAGACAGAAAATCATTAATTTACAATAAGAGAATACGTTACAGATGCATTTCAAGTGTTGCATACGGTAACTTAGCCTGGATGTCTCGTCATCTGTGTTCCGAGCCGAAGCAATAAGAGATTGTTGTAGCAACCCACGTAATAATAACTTCTATATTGTATTGGATTAATTAATATTGCGCATTGAGAACAATGGAAAAGAAAATAGTAGGCCAACAAAAACACGGACTAAAAGAAATAAAACATTTGCTCTGTAATGAATTAGACTTCTTACAAACCTGAGGGCCAATTCGGGGAGGGTTTAGAATCTTTACAATCCTGTAATTATCTCCATCTGTTAAAAGCTCGACTGAGATGAATTCAAGTTTCGCCCGTCATCTTCCAGTTTCCCTTTTTAGCTTGTAGTCGTTCAAAGTTTAATTTCCTTTTATTTCCTTAACTTCTAAAATAAAATTAGGCCTCTACAAGGCCTAATAAATCTCCTGCTAACCTTTACCCAACTGGATAGAATAACGCAGGCTTTTCCTGCGTGACCGGTCAGAGTGTGTGCTCTGTATCGGCGTGTACTTGCCGTACCATTTTGTAACTTTGTGGGAAAAATCTGACCAGATTGCAGAGGCAGTAGTAAAAACGACATAAAATTAGCTTTCTTTTTACTGTAAGTCTTGTTTGCTGTTGGAAGTCATTTAGGATCAATAGATGGAAAATTTAAGTTTCAGAAACATTAAAAAGTTACATAAATCCGTGCCCAGATGGCACATACTGTATGTTTATGTTAAAAGAAAATCAATAAAAAGTAAATAATAAAAAAAGTTACATATAGTAAATTTAAGTGTGTATGTATGCTGAAATGACCCGACCTTTCTGATCTTCTCTTAAATATTGCTTTCATTTGTGTTTTTGTGTTTAAAGGTGGGACCGGCAGCAGAGCTAGCAAAAGCAAGGGAGAAGTTCTCAACACATCCGGACCCCACAATAAGGCAAGTTTTTCTTGCCGACAAAGATATGAACCCGTCGATAGGACTACACAAAGGAATACAATATGCCAGTTGGTCTCCGTTAGGTTGTGACTCAAGCGGGCGCTGTCTGCTCGCTTGCCTAACACTTGACCACAGACTCACAATTCATAACAGCCTCAAGCGTCTCGAGTGGAACACGCTAGTCGATCTCACCAAGAAGTACAGCGAGAGGCTAAAGGAGCGAGGCTACTCCAAGAAAGACAACAAGCCTCCGGAGGCAAACCTGCAGGACTTCGACGAGCTGCAGCGGCGCTTCCGAATGCAGACTCCTCTGAGAATGGAGTGGTCGAGCGTTTACACCACCAAACAGGTTCAGCCGGACAACACGTGCAAAGAAATGGAGATGGTGCTCCTCGCAGTATTGATGGAGAACGGTGACCTTGTTTTGTGGAAGTTTGTGTTGCCCTTTTTAAGTGTGTCAGATGTTGCATTTTATGACATCGTGGAGTCCGGTGTGACCCGCCCCAGTGACTTGGCGTGGTGGGAGTATGAAAGCACAGATCGGCGGATGAGCGGCCTGATCGTCGGCAGCGAGGTGGGACCCGTCAAGATCATGCCGGTCAGCCTGTCGGGAGTGAAGGGCTACTTCACTCTCCGACACCCCGTCATCCTCTGGAAGGAGTGCGACGAGATCGCCGTGGAAAACCTCAAATGTGTTCCGATGATCCACCCGATCCAAAAATCCAGCTGCAGTCTCATCGTGGCCTCTCGAGGCTGCTACGTCTTTTGGTGTTTGCTAATGATCTCGCCGGCCGGACTTAACGTACACAACTCCCACGTGGCCGGGCTGCACTCGCTCCCTGTGGTCTCGCTGGCGATCAGTCAACATGGCGTTGCAGTGTACACGTGTTCTGTAGACGGGTGGATAAAAAAGCTGACGCCAACGTTCACAGAGAACACTTTGATTTTCAATCAAGAGGACATGTTGCGACCTGAAACCCTAACGGGGAGGAGGATACACGGGATCGCGGTGAGCCACAACGGAGCGTACATTGCGCTCGCGAGCACACAAGGTATGGTTGGCGGCCATCATCCAGTCAACAGGACCTACCAGGTTCACTTCGTGACCTTGAAAACGTCGGAAACGGCCGCTGCGCTGCTGCTCAAGTCCCCCACACAGAACTTGTACAAAACGGCGGACCTGCTCGATCTCGTGAGGTGGTCAATTTTGAAAAACAAGTGCATCCCTGCGTCGCTGCTGGAAGAACTGGATCAAAAGATCCAGGAGGTAGACTCGCCCTACTTGTGGCGTTTGAAGCTCTTTCTGGTGCGAATACTTCACCAGTCACTACAGACGCCTCCCACAGATCACCGCTGGAAACCCACGCACACGGAGAACAAGGTGTTTGTGAGGGACGAGGAAGAGGAGGACGGAAAGGACAGAGAAGAGGGCACGCAAGAGGAAGGCGAGCCTGGCGGAGTAAAGAAGAAGGAGAATCAGGAAGAGCAGATGGAGGAGGTGCAGGCTTGGATCAATGCTGTAGAGACCCACATAATGAGAGAAAACATGAAGAAGGTGCTGGGGGTGGTGTACCTTAACACATGGATTGCCCAGAACACCAGCATACCCTCCTGTGGCCTGGTGGAGTACCTCGCCAGAGACTCTAACGACAGAGCTTCAGAGGTAAAACTCAGTGATTTGCCTCAGCTTCTTACCACCAATGTTGTGATCTTTTAGTTTTTAGTTTTTTTTGCCCTGATCAGAGTGACTTCATGTCGGGTGTATGGTGATGATCCCACAATACACTTAAAGCACATTCAAGTGAGTACATGGCCAAACGTATGTGGAGTATTACTGTAACTGTATGTAATATTATATGATGCTGTAGAATTAACATTTTCCTTAAAGGTCCCATGAAATGGTCTCATTGGTTCCTTAGACTCAAATGTGTAACCCGGTAGAGAGGGGCAGTTTGATTTGATGAGCAGGAAGGTGGGGTTGTGGAAAACTTTGTTTTTTTGTCATTTTTTTTAGTAACACCTAGTCATCACCACGGTTACCCAAGAAGTTCAAGTGCCCATGTCATGGGATCTTAAATTAGAATTAGAGTGTCCACATACTTTTTGCCATTTAGCGTAGGCTTCAGCATTTACCAGTATCAATTAATTGCCACCGTGGCTGCTGTTCAGATAAAGCTACGTAGTTTGTTGCATGTTTGTTTGTTTTTAACAAAATGACAAAGTAACAAACGATGGAATTCTTCAAAATTGTTCTTGCATTTATAAAAAATAAAAACTGAACGAGGGTTTTTCTATTTAGGAAGCTGTTGAATTTTACATTTTAATCTATTTCAGCCATTTCAGTCTTTAATTAAAGCCTGTATATAACTTACAGTGCGGCTCGAAAGTTGTATTAACGTGCATAAAGAAGTCAAGAAAAGATGGTAAAACCTCAAAGGCAAAAAGTTAGATTTTATTTCCATCATTTACACTTTCAAAATAACAGAAAACAAAAAAATGGCGTCTGCAAAAGTTTGGGCACCCTGAAGAGTTTATACCTTGTCCATTTTTCCTTTTACTCGTGAAATGTTCCCTGTGCCACTGGCTGCAATATCACCCCAAACCTTGATTGATCCCCCCATGCTTAACAGTTGGACAGAGGTTCTTTTCAAATTCTGTGCCCTTTCTTCTCCAAACGTACCTTTGCCCATTGCGGCCAAAAAGTTCTATTAACCTTATTGGTCCACAGAACTTGTTCCCACAATGCATCAGGCTTGTTATATGTTCATTTGCAAACTTCAAACGCTGATTTTTGTGTGAGGACGTAGAAGAGTTTTCTTCTGATGACTCTTCCATGAAGACCAAGTATCTCTTTAGTGGGAGGGTGTACACAACTGCAGTGTCTGCCAGGTCTTTCTGGATGGATGTGCAGTCAAAAGTGGTTTGGACTTGCTTTTCTCACAATCCTGCGACGCGTTCTGTGATATTTTCTTGGTCTTCCAGATTCTGCTTTAACTTCCCACTGTTCCTGATGACTGCCATTCTTAATTAATTCTGAACAGAGAAATTGGCATCTGAAAAGCTTTGCTATCTTCTTAAGCCTTTCCTGCTTGTGAGGTAACTATTTTCAGTTTCAGTTTTTAGACAACTGCTTAGAAGACCATGGTGATGAGTTGGGGCGAGGTCAGATGAGTCTGGGCCTTTAAAACCTTAAGCTTGACCTCACCTCGTCTTTCCAGACAATGACTGAGAACAATCCATGACACTGTCAGGTCTCAGCTTTCCAAAGGGGGCGGTGCATGCTATAAACTCTGCGAGGTGGCCAAACTTTTGCAGATGCCATTTTTTTTTTGTTTTCTGTTATTTTGAAAGTGTAAATGATGGAAATAAAATCTAACTTTTTGTGACAGATTATACAAATGTCTAATCTGTCATTTAATGCCTTTTGGAGATTTTTCCATCTTTTCTTGGCTTTATGCACATTAATACAGATTTTTACCTGGGGTGCCCAAACTTTCAAGCCCCACTGTAAAATTTAGCTGTGATCTGTGACATTAGTGTTTTAGCCTTTATGAGATTAGCACCAAACTCTCATTCATGCTGTCTTCTCTGCAAACATTGCACAAGTTAGATTGCCTTCACTTAGTGTGTGTGTGTGTCCGTGTGTGTCTGTCTGTGTCCGTGTGTGTGTGTGTGCGTGCGTGCGTGCGTGCGTGCTCCTTTCTCAGGTCCTGATTGGCCACATCAAGAAAAAGATGAACAAGCAGTCGTTCTCGGAGCGCTGCAGCCTGTGCCAGGCGGTGCTGCCCTTCTCGGACCACCGACAAGCAATCTGTGAAAACGGCCACATGTGGCTCAGGTATAAGAGATCCTTCTCTTCCACAAGATCAAATCCATGAAAGATTGTTTTTTATTTATCAGCTTTAGCAGCAACGTGCCTGAGGGGACATGAATTGAATCTCAATGCCAAATGCTTTCTTTTCTATGTGTTTGGTTTGTTTATCTTCACAGAGCAGTAATCAAGCCTCCCACCTTTTGATATTTACCCATGCACCACTCTCATCGTCTCATAAATATGGGCTGTCAAACATTTCTCTTGCCTCCTCGCTAGCGAGAGCGTGGTGCCTCTGGTGGGCACTGAGAGGGAAATGTGTGCCCGTCAGTTGTGCCTCAGTGCTGTTCCTGCTCTGCGCATGTGCGTGCGTGTGTGTGTCCGTGTGTGTGCCGCTGCCAGCCAGCCCTCTAATGCCTTTCTCTCGCTCTCCTTCAGGTGTGTGTTGTCATACCAGGCCTGCCAGACGCTGACGTTCAAACGTTGCCTCCTGCTGGATTCCATCGCCAGACTGCCAGAGCCTGAGGGTAAGCGCCACTTTCCATCCCTCTCCACCTCCATTTCACAGTCCCACTCTCGATCAGCCATCTCCTCCTGTCACCTTCAACGTCGGCCTTTATCCCGCTCCGCCGCTCAGATCGTTTGACATTTTGGATTTTGAGTCTGTCAAAAACTTCACAATTAACAAACATGAATGATTGTAGAAATTAACTGCTGTTTTTATTTTTTTTGAAGAGTGTTTAAAAGGCATTATTTTTGGGGCCGATTTGTGATGAAGGCTGCCTTGGAGAGTTGAAACATTGGTCAGAAAACTCAGTCTTTTTGGTTGAGGCTTTTTTCCTCATGTTATTTAAATGTAATTTTTCCCAAATGTCACAAAGTTTAAGTTTTGTTGCACTCTTAAAGTAAGTTAAAAAGTAAAATGCAACCAATTTTGAGTTTCATTATTATACTTGACAAAAGCAAATATACTTGAAACAAGTACACAGCCCTAATTCAGTTGCCATGCCATTTGGGCAGATGCACAAAGGTAAGATTCTCATGGATTTTTTAGAAATCTCATTAGACCAACTTTTCAAATGGAGAAAGACAATTTCTTGGCCACGTATACTTGTAACCTGGTTCCAAATTTTTTTCTACATGTGCATGACAAAGACTTCAGACGGGGAAAATATCTGGCAGGAAAGATCAATACACTACACATATTCTTGTGTTCTAAATGATTCCATCCATAGTGCACTACAGTAACAAGGTTACAATCATCACCAATCATCTCTGTAAGGCCATAAAACTCTTTCATCTTTCAGTTGGCCAATACTCAAATGTTATGTTGAATTTGGAGATGAGCATGGATTACCTTTTATTATACATACTTTAACAGGTGTATTTGACATGTTTTCTGACATCTTTACTCTGTATTTGTCCCGCAGCACATCAGTCCATGACACATGATTTAATTTACGGTACCATACATACGGTATCATATGAGTGTAACATTGCGAGCAATCAGATCCATCTTGATGGCAATAACATGCAGTATTCATACATCAAGCAAGTATTATGATTCATTCTGAAAGACCTACTGGTTTATTATGAAACCTATAGTTATGAACCATATATCATGGTTTTGTTTGGCGCTTTAAACAAACAAAGAGGTTGAGTGCCTACAATGTACTTCCTGCAGTTTGTTTGAGGATTGGCTTCATCTGGCTGCTACGTGCATCCCAAGTCTTGATCAGTCCTCTCGTTCCAGCCTACAGTATCTGAGCTACAGACCGACCGCTCTGAGCAGTTCTCAGAATCAACATCACCCCAGCTCCTGTCTCAAAACCTCTTACGGATTTATGCCTTCTTTTTATATTTTTTGCTTATTCTCACCCCGTGTGGCAATTGTTGGCTTTTACTGTATAAAAGCTTTTTCAGACACACGGAACATTCATATATCAGTAAAAGTAATAGCTTTTGGGCTCTCAAACATAGCTGGCCATTACATCAATGTTCCGTTATGGCTATACTCGTACATGTCTTTCATTTCATCTTTAGAAACCTTCGGTACCAACGCAGCTTGTTTTCTCTCCCCGCAGATCCAGAGTGGATAAGGAAGATACTGCAGGCGCCCTGCACGCTCTGCGACTCGCCCATGATCTAGAGCTGCTCGTTGGGAGGAATCTCAGGGCTTTCCCTGCGTCCTTCAGAGCTCCCCACTCTGACGCAGGGACCACTTTTGTCAGACATCACTGCTACGATTTTTTTATTTCATGTACTTTGTTCATGTATTTTATTACTTTATATTATCTTAAAAGTTGAAATAAAAAGGTTTTGATTATATGTTCTAACTCTTATTGAGTGAAAACTACAGAAAATCTGCTTCTGCCATGTCTTTAAATTTATATTTTACTGAGGTAAAACCTTTTGGACTCAAACTTTACAGATATCTTTTATTTTCTCAATCTAAAATAAATTCTCAGTCTACACAGTGTTTGCACAAGGGTGCACAGAAACAAGTTTAAAATGTGGTTATATGTGGAAGTTTCTATTATTTTAGAGCACCATAAATAAGCTCCCTCATTTTCCTTATGTTGACTATATATTTCCCAACCTTTGGTGTAGTTTTTATTGCAAGACAAGTGGAACTTACTCTGCTAGTCCTATTTTAGTGAGCTTTTTTTCTTCTTTTTCTGAGTGCAACAAATAATACACTGAATAATACATACTTTGGAAAAAATTCAGCATACCTACTTTAATTGGCACTGTAAAACAATTTCCAATTTCTGGGAAGAGGAGGAGGAGGAGGGGTGGTGGTGCTCAGTCATTCTCTCAGATGAGGACTTCCGCTAATGTAAACGCAGAAAAGAAGGAGCAGCAAGGCAGATGAGATGAGCATGAGGTAGGAAGAAAGCAAAAAAGTGTGCTTAAAAACCCGGCGCGCTCCATCCTGTGGGAGCAGCTTGTAATGAGATTCAGCAGTAATGAGGGACAGAACATGGCGCCAGATGTGATTCTAATTCTAATCAAGTGGGGGGGGGAGGTAGAGAGCATATTGTTAAATACAATTAACCCTTTTCTCATATTTGGAAGGAACAAGGGCTGAAGGGAGGGGATACAGGCTCAGCGGCGTGTTCCCGGCCTCGGACATAAAGGTCGGTGGCCCGCTGATCAAAGTGGAGCTGGACCTGAGAGACCGTGGCAGCAGCAGAGCCTCCTCTATCCAACGCCGCCTCTCATCCCCTTACATCAGCAGGCCCGGCCGAGGCGGGGCGGGGTCTGCCCTTCCTCTGGTGTCACTAGAGATGATAGCCTGCCCCGGGGCGAGGAAAGAGCAGGCAGCTCGGCTCCAAACACACAGCACTTCATGAAAGGAAAAGTTCCACATTTCTCTACCCAGTGGTGGCATTTATTGGCCCAAGACTCGGTGAAGTCCTTTCAGGGAAGAAAGGGATGTCTCCCACTTTGCTAGAAAGTGAATCATTTATCACATTGTCGTGTGCATAGCGATAGTGGAAAGATTATTAGTAAGAGTACAGCTGCAAAAACGCATCCATGAATGAACAGGCAGGGGTGAAAACAATACCAGTGTAATCTCCTATTAAGAAGATTTACTACTTGTTTAAACACACAGGTAATTTACTGAAACTACTTCCTGTTATCTTTTTTAAGCGTATGACCTTTAGTTGATCAGATCTCTGTTAATTCATATTTTCTAGTGCAAACATTTCATGGGGTGCAAAAATTTGCACCCCATGTGGACCTAAACGTGGCTTTTCTTTTAACAGCTAGTAAGTGTATTATGTCAAATTATGAAACTATCATCTTCCTTGTGATAGCCTTCATGATTTCCTGTTTTTATTTTTATTTTTAGCTGCACACTAAAGTAAAAGGATTTTTTTCAAGAGTGAAACTGACACGTCAAGCAACGCGTCTCTGTGACTGCTTCCTTTCCCACCCTGAACCAAAATAAGTTACCATAACCGTAAAAAAGAAATTAAGGTTAATGTTCTCCTTGTGGCACCAATATGTGATAAAGAGACATTTGCAATGTCTTTTTGTTGAGGAAGATCTAAAAGGGGTCCGTGTGATTCGGTTTAGTTATTCTCTCTGAAGTGGTGGCCATAGTAGCGCTCAGAAGAACGCTTTCTCACAGGTCTGCAAACAAAGGAATAGAAGTTCAAAGGAAAACATGAATCTTCCTGATTGGGCCAAAAACAGCAACCTCGCTGAGTTCAGCACTTCATTAAAACTGCTGAAAGTTTGGTAACAAGTTTTACTCCAAAAAGCACGAGTTAATGGGAACCTAAAGCAACTAAAAGCCTTGTAATGAGCTGTTCACCCGCCCTGTCTGTGGGAGGTTCGCCGTGTTTGGAGCCTTCATGGCTGCCGGGTTTCTGTTGTGTTTTTTTTTCTCCTGCCGGGGGAATTTGGTGCTCGGCGTTACAGTTTGTCAAGTGGAAGTGGCTTCTCAGGTTGTAATGTTTCCGTCACTGATAGGTGGAGACCAGCACGGTTACAGAGGTTAGCTGTGTTTGGTTGATCCTCCTCCTGCTTTAATATAATAATCCGTCAAAGTGCAGCTCCTCTAGTAATTACCTGCTTCCCCTCCCTTTCTCTCCCACTGTCTTTGCTCTCAACACTTCAAACGGGGGATTTTTCTCTTTGCATACAATATTTATACCCTTTATGTCAGTGGCTGGCTGGCATAAAACATTCATGGCACCTTTTCACACCTTAATTCCATGTGATATTCCTTTTGTTTTGTTTAGATTAGATTTTTTGAACACGACATGTCCCACCGTAGTCTCTCAAGAGCATCAATTCATTCTTCCGAAGATTCCAGTTTGCATTGTAAAACGTGGCAGCAGCAGCAGCTCCACTGACTGTGACATGTGAGTGCATCACCTGGTGGGATCACGGCGTTGTTTTATAGACCTGCTGCTTTTAGGAGTCTCCTGTTGATTTGTCACATTTCTGAGAAAAGATGGGGAGTAGTTTAAGACGATAAAACGCCAGGAGACAATACTTATTTGTCAAACATGAGATGCCAGTCTGTCTACATGGGGGTAGCTTTCAAAACAGAAATTCCTGTCCAGTTTATCAATCAGACAGTTTCTCAATTAAAAACAAAAAAACATTCATTCATATGCCATTTTTGTACCTTTGATACATACATTCTAGTTGTTTCTTAGGCTTTTCTCTGAAATAGATCTCCATCATATCCATCATAACAATATGTTTGGTCTACTATTGAATCTCCAAATGTAAAGGTGAGGTGACATCTGTCATCTTTAAAGCCTTCTATAAATTCAAGTGTCATTTTCTTGATAACCAGTGTGCACCGATCTGTCAGGAAAAACTTTTTAAAGAAGGAAATGTCATCTCAGCTCACGGGCAAGATTATCCTTGCGTTTTGAATGACCTTTTTCCTCAAGTGTTTCAATTCAAATTACAGGGTTAGGCAACATAAACTAAAATCAATGTCAGGATCAACTGTAACAATTAGTTTGATAAATGTAATGATAGGTACATAAAATAATTAATTAGATGTAGAACTGCCAAGATGAATCGAATTTCGGGACCAAACAACCAATGGATTAATGCGTAAATAATTGACAGATTAATCAATAACTAAAATAATTGTTAGTTGAAGCCCTACTTTAATGCCCAGCCCTTACTGACAGAGCCTAATGAGCTCAGAATTGTGCCTTTGCATTTTCTTAATAAAAATTGTGTGTAGCATCCAGACAGGAAGCAGACAGGCCTGGCCGTCTGTATAGTTAGAGGGCCAGAAATACATCACGGTACACACTTTGGCCCAGAGACAAACCACAGTTGCATCATTGCACTTCTGCAGCTGCTGACTCCCTACACCTCCACCCCCCTGTGAGGCTTCTGTTCCTAAAGTCTTCTACACTAAGCCCCATCCCCCTTAAACTTGTCAGTGCTAATGAAGTCAGTATGCAAGGTTGTCTTCTGCTCTCTCTGAAGCGGTGGGGTAACATGGTTGTCTAACTGGTTGACTCTCCAGCATTGCCGTCCCTGGGGACGGGAAGGGAGGGCGGGCGGTGACCCGAGACCAGCCTAGTGGTTCTGTAAGGAGGATGGGAGGGAGGGGGGGGG